>NC_041063.1:27628053-27743099 GCF_900634775.1 Gouania willdenowi
CAGAGAGGAAGAGTTCACCACTGTTACAGTTAGTGAGGAAGTACGAAGGAGTGTGATTAGGAAGCAGGAGGAAGTAAAGGATGAAGAGGAAGAAGGGAAGGAAGAGAGGAAGGAAAAGAAACAAAAGGTGAAAACCCAAAAAACAGACCAAGAGAGAGAGGACAAGGAAGAGAAGAACGAAGACAAGGAAGAAGTAAAGGAAGAAGAGGAGGAAGTGAAAGAAGAGGATGACGTGATGGAAGTGAAGAAGAAAGAGCAGGAAGTAAAGGAAGAGGAAAACGTGAAGGAAGATGAAGAAGTGAAGAAAGAGGAGGAAGCCAAAGAAGAGAAGAAGGAGGAGGAAGTAAAGGAAGAGGAAGAAGTGAAAGAAGAGAAGGGAGAGGAAGAAGTAAAGGAAGAGGAGGAAGTGAAAGGAGAGAAGAAGAAGGAGGAGGAAGAAATGAAAGAACAGGAGGAAGTAAAAAAGGAAGAGGAAAATAACAGTGAGGAAGAGGAAATCAAAGAGGAAGTAGACCGTGACGTGTCGGAGGAAACCAACACTAGGAAGTTCAGAAAGAGAATGTTAAAGACTGAGGTGAGGAAACATTTTGATGTTCTCCTTAGAACCAGACCAGAGCTAGAACCACTTATAGGTCTGAGTTTAGAACCAGGACTAAAACTAGAACCAGATTTACAACTTGAGCCAGAATCAGAACCACATCCAGATGTAGAACCAGGGCCAAGTCTGGGTTTACATTTACACCAGGATTTAATTTAAGGTTTAGACCCCGAATCAGAACCAGGACCAAATCAGGGTTTAGAACCAGGCCCAGGTTTATAACTGGTACATTTAGGACCAAAACCAGGAGCTAAATTAGAACCAGGGTTAGAACCAGAAGCCAGATTGATCTGTGTGTGTCTCAGGCTTCCTCTGAGGGGAAACTTCCTGTTCCTGATCCCTCCTTCAACAGGAAGTGCAGCCTAATGAGCAGCAACGTGAGTTACTGTCTGTTTATCTTCAGAGGTTCACCCCAAACCGCCCTCTACAACCTAACCTACATTTACACCTTCACACGGAGGCTCCGCCCTATCAGGGGCCGTCCCAAACCATGTAGCAGTGTAGTGTTAGTGTGTAGGGAGCGGTTTCGGCTTTTCCTGAAGGGGTGGGGCTAAAAACCGACTCCTCCCCCCTCAGGTTCAATATAAAGCGGATTTTGAGAAGATGAAAGGACAGAGTCTGTTCATACCTGAGAGAGAACTGGTCCACGCCAAGAACATCAGCACCGTCATCTCTGAGGTTAGACACACACGCACACATACACACACACATGCACACATACACACATACACAATTACGTCAATTACAATTATGTTCTCAATTACTAAAGTTCAAATTAAATTAATTACAAATACTGAGCCTTTAATAAATAAGCCCATAAAACACAACATTCCAATTGTGTTTGCTTTCTGTTAGCATCTCTAATGCTAATGGGTCAGTTAGACCCATGTCTTAAATCAGCTGTAAAATACACTAATAAATATTATCTATCATCTAATTAGTTTCTCATCTATTGGTTACCTTGTTAGGCTTCATAATCAATGAAAATATTGGTATTAATATTTTTGATGTAGGCTTCTGTCACTATACCCCTAGATTTATATTTTTAAGAGAATAAAAATAAAATTATACTAGCCATAGAACGCTAAGGGGCAGATTCACTAAAGGTTTAGTGGTATTATGTAAAACATCTGCAAACATCACTCTACGCGCTAATAAGGAATACAAAGGGCAGATAATAATAATTCTCTCCATGTTTTAACGTCACAGTCGCGTGTTGTGTTGATGTCAGGCCAGAATCAGCAGATCACGATGCATAATTTACACAGTGGTGATGACTGATGGCACAATGTTCACATATGAGAACATTGTGTGTGTGACACAGCGCTGCTCAGACCTACTGGATGATGGTCAGTAGTGCATCTTCAAATAATGCAGACTGATTGACAGACTGTGTAGCTGTATTAGCTCTCCACATTAAAAGAGCAAAATGCTCATTTAAATAGGGGCGGTCTGCACCAGTTCTGCTCATGCACTAATGATTGCTGCAATCTTAGTGACTTCCTCACAGCAGGTGAGGAATTTGCGTCATTAAAGAATTTAGGGAAACAACTGGATTACCACTCTTTATTTCAGATCTTTATGAATCCGACCTTTAGATGGTTTTGTGTTAAATTAAATTGACAGTTTTTATATAATTTCCATGCCAATTACAATTACAAAGTCAATTATCTGAAATTTATTACGATTCTATTATGATTAGACTGCAACAGATGTTTTCAATTACAGTCAAAATTATAATTACGCCAAAATTGTAATTATCAATTCATTACAATTATAATTGACCCTGACACACACACACACACACACACACACACTTGTTGATGTGTGTGTTACAGGTGAGGTATAAGGAGGACGGTTTGAAGGAAGCATGTGCGTCTCTTTACTCTGTTTTACCTGAGACTCCAGAGATTCAGAGAGTCAGAGAGATGACCCAGCTTCAAAGCCAGGTGAGCACACACACACACACACACACACACACACACAGACACACACACACACACACACACACACTGTTTCCTGTCGTCCTACAGGTCAGGTACAGGGATCTTCTGAGCGGTGGTTTGTATCATCATCTCCCAGAAACATCTGACACTCAGAGATCCAAACATGTGACGGCGCTGCAGAGCCAGGTAGTCTAGTCTAATCTAATCTAATCTAATCTAAACTAAACTAAACTAAACTAATCTAATCTAATCTAATCTAATCTAATCTAATCTAATCTAATCTAACCTAACCTAACCTAACCTAACCTAACCTAAACTAAACTAAACTAATCTAATCCAACCTCCACAAGGCCCATCTGAAAGATTAAACCCAGCGTTATCTTAACTCACTGAAACTAAACTTAACTTGATTTATCTTTACCTAGATCTTAGATTACTTAATCCTACATTAATTAATCTCAAAGGTTTATTTCATGCTCTGCCACATTCACAACCATGAACTCAGTTTATTTTAGCCTGAATTAAATGAGTTTGTCTTTTCTTTGATGGACTTGGTTTAATAAATCTTGATTTAGGGTCATTTGCTGTTATTTTTCATAACATTTGTTTTGATGTCTCACTATAGGATATACGTCTCTGCGTCATATTCACAGAAGCCCTTTCTCATAAAGTCAACCCTGATTGGCTGATGAAATGTATTCATTCGCAGCGTTCAAAAACCTCTTCTCGCTCAAGAAGCTTCTCTCCACAGCAGCTGAACTGTCCACAGGTTGACCCTGCTGGGAGTTCGTCGCTGGACGCTGCTGCTGGTATTCTTTATTACGACCACCCCAGGTCAACCAGTGTTTTTCTGTGCCTCCACGTTCAGGACTACACCTCTTTGATGCTCACCGCTCTACTTCACACCACACCACTGCTGTTGAGCACCGGACCTAACACACCAGTTGGCGGCTCGGTGACGACACTGCCCTCGCCACCCCACGCAGTCACCAGGCTCCAGTTGTCGGCCCTCTGTTAGCTTAGCGGCTAGCAGTGCTAACTAGCTTCTCCTTCCTGCCTGCACACCAGCACAGAGAGGAGAATAGTGGGAAAAGCCCCTCACACCAAGGGGGCTGGAGCACAGCCAGGTCTGCTCAGGGTGCCTCGGGCTGAAACACACCCGGCAGGCCCTTAACGCCCTCGTCTCCTGCCGCCACGGCACCATTTTACAGTAAAGAGCCTTTGTGGATGGCTGACACGGTGGGGAAGATGAAAATGTTGCCCTGAACTCCTCACACAGAGGAGGAAGGGGAAGACAACGCCATCATCACTCTGGCCAGGGCTGCACAGCTGACGGCCTCCATTGCCTCTCGGGATGGAGATGAGGGGAGCACCCCAGCTCCCCACCTTCCCCGACTCGGACATGCTTGACGTGTGTGCACGCGCTGCTGTCTGGCTGTCCCAGCTGGCAGCAGGACCTCAGTGTCTCATCCCTCGGCTGCGAGGTGATGGAGAGCCAGTGGTTCCGCCTTGGGTTGCCATGCACTGGCTGGCAGAGATTTACCAGCTGCTGTGGGTTCCCCCCGGCAACTCCTGCTGCAGAGGGACTTACTGTCACAGGCGAGGGGCTCAATCTCTAATCCTCACCCAGAGCCCCTGGCGTTGTAGGCTTGGCCCCTGATTGGCTCAATCTGTCAGCCATGGGACTTTCTCACCGTGTGATTTCCACCTCACAGAGCGCTAGGGCCTCCTCCACTAGGTCTCTGTTTGACTGTAAGTAGAGGGTGTTTGAGGATTTGTGTCACTGGACGGGACTCATCCCTTTTCAGTGTTCTGTGGGAATGATCATGTCGTTCCTACAGGAGCTGATTGACAAAAGGAGGACTCTTTCCTCTGTGAAAGTCTACCTGGCAGCTACTGCTGCCTGTCATGTGAGCTTCAGGGATAAAACTGTGAGTCTGCACCCGCTGATCGTTCATTTTATGAAAGGAGCACGCAGACTCCTCCCTGTGTCCAGGCCGCTGGTGCCACCGTGGGATTTGGCCGTGTTTCTGGGGGGGGACATCCTCCTTTTCAACCGATGGGAGGAGCAAACTTGAACTTTGTGTCCCTAAAGGCAGTGTTGCTGCTGGCTTTGGTGTCACGATAAGCTTGTCTGCAATATGGGAGCTACCACATCCCATAGTGAGACATTGAAACAAATGTTATGAAAGAAAATTATAGGTTATTTACATAAACACGGTTATTTGAGTAACATGAGTGACATGTCTCACTAAGACAACCCTGAGTGTGAAGAGGTTTGCTTATTGAATGCCGATGTATCTTCTGCCACTCTACTTATAGTAGGTGGGACTACCTGCCGCGGATGAATACATTTCATCAGCCGATCAGGGTTGGCTTTATGAGAAAGGGCTTCTGAGATATGATGCGGAGGCGTATATTGCATAGTGAGACATCTCACTCATATTACTCAGAGAACCGGGTTTATGTAAATAACCTACAGTTTAGCTTATCCTCTTCTTAAGATTAGCTTTGAGGGATAAATGTATCCTGGTAATGTATCTTTATCGGTTTAATACAGAATCTTAACTTATTTTAACCGAGTGGACTTAGAAATAACTCAGCTGAGCTAAGCTTTGTTCAGTTTAAACCTTTAGTATCTGAGGTTTAAGCCTAGACCAGGTTAATACAAAGGAACCAAACTTTTGAAACTTTGTGTTTAGATCAAGTACAGGGAGGCCGCTAAGAGGGAGGCCAACAGCAGCCTGTACGCCGTCCTGCCTGTTACCATGGAAACACAGCATGCCAAAGAAGCCGGCGAGCTGCTCAGCGAGGTGAGCCATGTGTTCACGAAGGAGTTTGAAGGTTCTCTGAGGAACGTACTAACAGGAAGTCCTTCTGACGTGTTCCACAGGTCAAATACAAAGAGCACGGGAGGGCGGCCAAATCTCACTCGCTGTACGCAGCGCTGCCCGAAACCACGGAAACCAACTTCGCCAGAGAGATGACTGACCAGCAAAGCGAGGTACCAAACCAGTTAACCAGTTAACCAGAACATAAACCAGATAAACCAGACCAAACTGGTGTAGAAAGAAGGTGTGTGTGTTTCAGGTGAAGTACAGGGAGGATGGGAGGCGGGGCCTATCTCAGAGCTTTTACTCCCAGCTGTCAGAGACCAATGACACTCGCTTCGTTAAAAGCGTCTCTGAGCTGCAGAGCCAGGTGAGGCCAGCAGGGGGCAGTGTGCTGAGATTTAGGATTTTATTGTTATTTATTTCTTCTAAACATCTTAAAGGGATCCTCCCCTGTTTTTACAGGTTTGGCTTAAAATCTTCTAAATGTCCTTATTAGTATATTTATGTCTAACAAAACTATTATTATTATTATTATTTTCACCATATTCGTTTTATTGTTTTTTCAAAATTAGGACTACTTTACAGTTTTAGAGCCTATGTTCCTCCATCTTGAAATCACGTGATTGATGATGTCACACGGCCTCATTACCTGTAAACATCCCATTGTTTTCTACCAGAGCGTGTCACCAGAGCGTGTCAGCGCACGGTTTAAGGGAGAGTAAAGGTCCCTTAGGAGAGAATGCTCTAAAACTGTAAAGGCAATACAATGAATATGATACATAATGATGTGTTTTTTAGATATAGATCTACTAATAAGTACATTTCAAAGATTTTTGGCAAAACAATGAAGGATCTTTTTAAAAACAGCGTTGATGATCAGTTCCTATTATTACTGAGGTACCATTAGACGTCATCCTTTTGAGCTGATTCTAAAGATGAACGATTTTAGCATTAGCATGTTAGCTTTCCTCTGTCATTATTCAGTTTAATGTTCTGATAAAGGCTGCAGGGATTTCAGCTTGACATGTTTTTTAGATGAAGTACAAAGAAGGAGGGCAACAGGAAGTGAACACTTCGCTGTATTCTACACTTCCTGAAACGCTGGAGACGCAGCACGCTAAAGACGCCTCCAGACTGCAGAGTCAGGTTAGAGTTAGCGTTAGCATACCACTGCTACGGTGTTCAGACGGACTGTTAGCATTAGCGTGTGCTGATGTGTCTGCAGCTGACCTACAAACAGAAGAACAACTCCTGCCTCTACCAGCAGATGGCAGCCACGAGCGACTCAGAGTTTGTCCGTCAGCAGATGGAGCTGCAGAGCGAGGTAGAACCTCAGCTTTCTCCTGAGGGTTCCACCATGCTGACCTCTGACCCTGTCTCTGTCTCAGCTCAAATACAGAGAGGACAGTAAGAAGGAACTCAACAGTAATCTGTACTCGGTTCTCGCCAACACGCTCGACACGCTGCACGCCAAAGAGCAGACGGAGCTGCAGAGTGAGGTAGAAACATCTGTAGAGAACAGAGACGAGGAGCAAACATCTGTCTGATTTAATCAATAGTGTGTGTGTGTGTGTGTCTTTCAGTCCAAATACAAAGAAGCCGTGAAGAAACAGGCTGCACTTCCTCTCTACCACCAGCTGGGGGCGACTCTGGAGACGCAGCGAGCTAAAGAGGCGTCTCTGCTTCAGAGCGAGGTTCACTGGATGGTCATGGTTGTTGTGACGTGACTTTGTGGCATTGTTACGTTGTGACTTTGTGATGTTTTGTTGTGCGGGAGGCTCAGCGCCGTCCTCTCTTCTCTCTGCAGGTGTTCTACAGGGAGGGGGGTAGGAAGCAGCTGAGCCGACCCGTCTATCACCAGCTCAGTGACACGCTGCAGACACAACGAGCCAGAGAACTGGGCCTCATGCAGAGCCAGGTCTGCCATTGGTCCGGAGGCTGCTGGGGGCGTGGTTTGGGTTGTTGTCCCACCCCTTAGCCAATCATTAGACTGTGTGTGCGTGCTGAATGAATAGCATTATCTAAAGTCTAAAGATAGGTACCGTTATGTCCCGAACTAATCCTGATAGGACTTTAACTAATCCTAGTTTGGGTTAAAACCCTATGATTAGTTAAAAACTTAACTGAACTAGTTTACATGCAGGCTAACAAACCCTTTTTCCAGTTTGATTAGTTATGTTTGTTGATAATAACTAGTTCGGGTTATTACACAAAGTAACTCTGGGTTAGAACCAGAACTAGTTAGGGTTAGGGTATAACCATAACTAACTCTGGTTAGGGTCATAATCCTCAGCCTTATAACACTAACTAGTTTTAGTATAAAGTTATCCAATGCTAATCAGGAGTTATACCTTGAACTAGTAAAACTAGTTTGTAATAGTTAAAGTTATAACACTGACTGATAGTTTGGGATATAACCCTCAGGATGTTAACCTTAACTAGTTTTACTTTACCATAACTAACCTTAAGGTTAAAATACTAACTAGTTCAACTAGTCCTCTGCTCTGTGCTTTCAGAACAAGTATAAAGAGGCGGGGCTTAAGAGTCTCCCTCAGAGTTTCTACTCTCAGCTTCCACAAACGTCTGAGAGTGAGTTCAACAAGAACGTTACAGAGCTGCAGAGTCAGGTGAGAACATCACAGGAACCTTTAGAAGAACCCTTAGAGGAACCTTAGAGGAACCTTTAGAGCAGGGGTGAGCAGCTCCAGTCCTCGAGGGCCAGATCCCTGAGACTTTTAGTCGTGTCCCTGCTCCAACACACCTGGGAGGTATTTCATCAAAGTGTTCTCAGTAGAACCAGGCCTACAGTTTAAACTTGGTTTAGCTAAGCCGTCCATGACCATGCTGGCTTTTCCCATTTCATCAAACTCTTCTCAGCTTGGAGCTCTCCACCTCAGCCAATCAGCTGACAGTGTTTAGATTAAATGCATGTCTTCATAAGACCCATGTGATCAATCACAGATTTAATGATCAGAGACGTGAGGGCGCATGCGCTGCAGCTTTTACGATGAATAAACAGCCAATAGAAACCAACGCTGAGACCAACAGGACATGACATCATCTGTTACTGAGCAATGAGAATAAAGTTGAAGAAGTTTCTGTGGTTTGAACATTTTAAATGTAGGAAAGGGTTAAAGATTGTGTTATTTAGTCAATTTATCATAGAAAACGATTGATTATGTGATCACACACTGATAATGTGAGTTTGATAAGTTTTAACACTTGTTAAAAGTGTTTAGTAAAAGACGATGCTGTAACTCACAGTTAAATAATATGTAATTTGTGAGACTTGTGAGTGTTTTGATGAATAGTTTATTGGAATTTGACACTAAACATTAAATTCAAATGAACGGAGAGATCAGCTCAGCTGGATGTCACATCCAACACTGCTCCTGGTGCAGCACAGAAGATACGCGCTGATCACCTCCCGGAAAGCGATAGTGTTCGTGGAGTTTGTCGTTAGGGAACCTTAGAGCTCCGCCCTGTGACTGTCCCTGAAGCCCCTCCCTCTCTGTATATTTAGAGCTTTCTCATTATTAATCTCTGGATCCTCAGTGACTTTAGACATTTATACTGTGCGGTAAACAGAGGCAATGGCTACGCACGAATACATTTAGGCATATTATTACTACTGATGGTTTAAACACATAAAGACTGATTGAAATTAAACTCATTAAAAATACGTACATGTTAATCACGTAATGAGACTATGATTTTATCTTCATTTGTATCAATTTAAAATCTTAATTAAACATTTACTGTTTAATATCTTTTTAAAATACCGTATTAAAGTAGTATTTAAAGTAAAACAAAAGTCTTTTTGACTCATTTTTCCTTTTGTAGATTTTTATTGAGTGTTTTAAAGCATCACTAAATAACTTCTTTAATAATGATGACGTAGTTTCATGAGAGTGACTCAGCAGATTAAACCAAGCCTGCTGCTTGAACCTGGTCAGGAGCAGGTTTGACCCACAGACTGTGTTACTATGGTAACCAATGTGTTTTCTCTTTGATGAAATGGCCGTTCCAGTTAGAACCCAGCTTAACGGAGCTGGACTCTCAGGTTAAACCTGGATTTAACCCTGTGCTGGGTTTGATCAAATACACCTCTGGTTGAAACCAATGTGTCGTCATCAAACTCTGCAGAAACATCATAACGAGCCATTTATTTAATTCAGGTGTGATGGAGCAGGGACACATCTAAACCCAGCCCTCGAGGACTGGAGTTCGACACCCCTGCTTTAGAGGAACCTTCAGAGGAACCTAGTCCAAGGGGATCTCTGGGGAACTTTGTGTTTTCTTTATTCTATTTATTTAGTTTTGTATTTTCTGTGTCCGTTGGTTTGTTTGTTTTCTTAACTTGATGCATCCTTTGTTGTTTGTCTTTTTTGTTTATTTGTTTCTTCCCTTGTAACATTTAGTTTTTCTTGTTTGTATTGTTTGTCTCTGTAGATCCGTTATAAGGAGGCAGGGAGGGAGGAGTCATCCAGCTGTGTTTACTCTAAACTGCCTCAGACTTTAGAGACACAACACGCTAAAGATGCTACGCTGCTGCAGAGTCAGGTGACCACCCCGCTGCATCCTGATTGGCTCACAGAGGGGGAGTCTTTGTTTATTTCTTTGTTTGTGTTTCTGTAGCTGAATTACAAACAGGAAGTGGGCGGAGCTCTTTACCATCATCTGCCAGAAACCACAGAGATGGTTTTAGCCAAAGAACACAGAGACATCTGCAGTGAGGTACTTCACTTCCTGTGCTGTGGGTGTCACTTCCTGTCTGTTCACCTAACAGTGGGGCTCACTTCCTGTTTACAGGTCAAATACAAACAGGATGCAAAAAAGGAATTGACGCAGCCATTGTACTCGCAACTTCCTGAGACGGCGGAGATGCAGTTCGCTAAACAGATGTCAGAGATCCAGAGTCAGGTGAGCTTTAGTCTGGTCCTGGTCCTGGTCCTGGTCCTGGTCCCGGTCCTGGTCTTGGTCTCTGTTCACACCATTCTTGGCGTTCTCTGTACGTCATTTCTGTCATTCCAAGTATTCCGCTATTTCGGTTCCTGGTCCCAACGTTCTAGCACTCTCAGTGTTCCATAGTACACCGCTTTCCTACAGATAACAGGATGGAGGTTCTAGCTACCATCTTGGTAATGGGAGAGGTGGCCATGGGAGTGGTGGCCTAGTGGTTAAGGACGCTAGGCTTGTAATCGGAGGGTTGCCGGTTCAAGCCTCACCTGGGCCATCACTGTGGGATGTTGAGTAAGTCCCTTAACCCCGAACTGCTCCCCAGGCGCCGCAAAATGGCTGCTCACTGCTCCTCAGGGATGGGTTAAATGCAGAAGACAAATTCCATTAATGTAATAACATTACATGGGCAATTAAAGGCGAAAGCCCCGATTTAATCTTAATCTTAATCTTAATCCCGTTGCCCTGGTTCCTTGCTTGGATATTCCTGGAATGGCTTGTGTTCTCGTTTCTAAATTTCCTGCATAATTTTCCTAGAATTCCAAGTTCTACCTTTTCCAGAGTTCCCAGATTTATTGGGCTTGGGTTTTCCACATTCCTGTGGTTCCCAGATTTCCTGTTCCATGTCTTCACATTCATAAGGTTCCTGAACCCAGTGTCATCATCAAACCTGCCATTCCTTGTCCTGTCCTCTGGTATTTCCTACGTTCATGTTTTTTGCCTGCTTAGTGTTGCTGTTCCCACTGTTTGTTCTCCTGGGAACTGGGATCTCAGTTCAGTAGTTCCCGGTTCTGGTTCAATGGTTTCTTTTTGTATAGTTCCTGGTTCTCTAGTTACAACTTTCTGCCCTTTGAGTTTCAAGTCTCCGCCTTCCGTTTCTGGTGTTCTTTGCTGATGTTTGTCTTTTATTTTGAAGGCCCAGTACAGGAAGGAGTGTGAGGACCTGAGCCCGTCTCTGTTCTCTGTACTTCCTGAGACGCTCCACACTCAGTTCATCAAAGAGATGTCAGAGACACACAGTGAGGTGAGGATGCTGATTTAAATCATTGTGTTTTTATGATGCTTTGGTTTTCATTTTCAACACTTTGAAGATTTTGTTGTTTTCACAACTTTTTATGCATTTTAACAAGTTTGTTTTCTTAGAACGTTTAATTGTGTATCTGTGTGTGTCTATTCTGGTCTTTTTTATCTCACACTGAGCACTGCAGGGGTTTTCCTCCACCACTGAGTTTTGAGTAATGTTGTCAGACTGGGAACCAGTGCTGGACTGGGAGCTGGTCCTCTGATGGTTTCAAGATTCAATTGGAGAAAACTGAATCCACCTCAGAAAAAAAACAGTTAAACTGGTGTTAAACTCATGTTAAGCTAGTTTACTCATATGTTAAACTGGTTTACTCATATGTTAAACTGGTTTACTCAAGTTTTAAACTGGTTTACTCATGTTAAACTGGTTCTGTGTGTAGCTCAGGTACAGGGAGGCACTGAAGAAGGAGTCCAGCACTTCTCTGTTTCATCTTCTTCCTCAAACTCTGGAGACGCAGCGCGTTAAAGAAGTGACCGAACTGCAGAGCGAGGTACGAGCTCCGCTTTTTATTTTATTATATTTATTTCTGTAACATCTGCATACAAATGTTTATCTTCTGACCTTCAGAACAAGTACAAACAGAGAGGGAAGGAGTCTATGTCCTCCTCCCTGTACGCTCAGCTGCCTCACACTCCCGAGATCCAACTCGCTGCCCGAGTGTCTGAGCTGCAGAACCAGGTGAGTTCACCTCTGGTCCACCTCTGGTCCAACCTCAGTCTGGCTCAGGTCCAGCCTCTGCCCGGTCTGACTCTGCTTTCTGTTCCACAGAGATTGTACAAGGAGGACGGAGTCCGAAATCTGTCTCAGAGTCTTTACTCCCAGCTTCCAGAAACCACTGAGACTCAACTCGCCAAAACTGTCTCTGAGCTCCAAAGCGCGGTAAGGAAAGTCCATAAGAAACCCAAAATGAGCCCATAGCAGTCATTAAACCAGTCCAAAGACAACCAGCCTAAACATCCAGCGATGGTTAGAACTTAAAACAGCCCAAACTCGAGTCTGAAACCAGGCCAAACCAGTCCAAAGACTAACTACAAACAGCTGAAAGACCAGCTTAGAGCAGTCTAAAGACCACGTCAAAACAAGCCCAAAGACCAGCCCAAGACTAGCCTAAACTAGTTGAAAAACCAGGACAAAAACAAATGTTGTAATGTCTGAAGACCAGCCAAAGACTCTCCAAAGATCAAGGACAAAATAGTCCAAAGTCCAGCATGATTAAACCAGATAAAACACAATCAGCCAAAAAACCTAGTCCAAAGACCAGTCCAAACCAGTTACAGACTGTCTGAAAACAATCCAAAGTTGAAAACCAAAGACAAACCTGGCAAAGTCCAAAAACAGTTGCAGATCATCTACAAACATCTGAAAACAAAGAGAAAAAAGAACCAGTGTTTCAACTACTTTGTTTGTCCTTCAGACCAAGTACAGGGAAAAGAGCAGGAAGGAGAACTGCAGCAGTTTGTACCAAACACTGCCACAAACCCTGGAGACGCAACACGCCAAAGAGGCGTCAGCGCTGCAAAGTCAGGTAGAGATTCTATGTCTGTTTGATAAAAACATCTCCAGGATTAGTTTTAAAAGTTACAGTATGGATAATAGATGCTTTCCTGTTTTCCAGGTGAAGTATCAGGAGGGAAAGAAAGCTCTGAGTGCGTCTCTTTACTCTCAGATGTCACAGACTGAAGAGCTGAGGTTAGCTAAGGCCGTTTCTGAGCTGCAGAGCGAGGTGAGCTGAACACGGCTCTATCATCTGCAAACAGAACAGAATGTAGAACTTTCCCATGTTTTTATAGAACAAATACAAGCAGAAGACCAGCAGCAGCGTTTACCACCACATGGTCGACACCAAAGAGTCCGAGTTCACCAAGCAGCTCTCTGAGATTCTGAGTCAGGTGAGTACTAACGACACGTTAGCAACGAGACATTATCAACGTGATATTAGAGACATGATGTTAGCAATGTGACGTTAGCGACGTGACTTTAGCAATGAGGCAATAGAGACGTAACGTTAGCAACATGACGTTAGTTACGAGACGTTAGTGATGAGACGTTAGCAACGTGACATTAGCAACGTGTTATTAGAGACTTGATGTTAGCTTCATGACATTAGCAACATGGAGTTAGTTACGAGACGTTAGCAATGTGATGATAGCAACATGACTTTTGCAATGTGATGTTAGCAACATGACATTAGAGGCGTGACATTAGTGATATGATCTTAGCAATGTGACATTAGCGACGTGATGTTAGCAACATGAAGTTAGTTACGAGACTTTAGTTATGTGACATTAGCAACACAACATTAGCGATGTCACATTTGATATGTGACTTTAGCAACGTGACTTTAGCCATGTGACATTTGATACGTGACGTTAGCAACGTGACTTTAGCAACGAGGCATTAGAGACATGGTGTTCGGGACATGACATTAGCAACATGACGTTAGTTACAAGACGTTAGCGACAAGACATTAGCAACGTGACTTTAGCAACATGATATTAGAGATGTGATGTTAGCAACGCAATGTTAGCGACTTGACATTAGAGATGTGACGTTAGTAACACAACGTTATTAACACAACGTTATTAAGGTGACATTTGAGACTTGAAATTAGCATGGTGATGTTAGCAACGTAGCTTTAGCATCGGGATGTTACCAACGTAACTTTAGCATCAGGATGTTAGCAACGTGACTTTAGCAATGTGATGTTAGCAACATGGCATTAGAGGCATGACATTAGCGATATGATGTTAGCAACGTGACATTAGCGACATGACATTAGAGATGTGAAGTTAGAGAAGTGACGTTAGCAACATGACATCGGAGACGTGACGTTAGCATCTAATATTAATGTATGGCTTTTATTTTGTAGGCTCAATACAGGAAGGCCTGTGAGGATCTCAGCCAGTCGTTGTTCTCGCAGCTTCCTGAGACGCTCCAAACTCAGTTCGTTAAAGAGGTGTCGGAGACGCTCAGCGAGGTGAGAAAAACTATAAACTTTACGTTTTTTAAAATTATTTTACAAAATGTTTACATTTATTTTTCTTAAATCTTTGTTGCCATTTTAATACTTTTAAACTTAAAAACATTCTTTAGTCGTGTTTAAACTTTTGTACAGTTGATTTTTTTTCTACTTTTTAAAATTTAACTTAAAAACTTTTATGTTTTATTGTTATATTTTTCTTAGAGGTTAATAAATGTTTGTTTACCGAGACTTTAATACTGTACATGAAATATTGGACATTTAACTATACCAGCAATGACCTGGCAATGTCGCTTCCTGTCTGCAGAGGAAGTACAAGGAAGCCGGTAAGAAGGATCTGATGAAGAGTCTTTACTCGCTGATGCCAGAAACCAAAGAGACACAGCACGCCAAAGAACAAAGTCAACTGTGCAGCGAGGTGGGTTCACTTTCAAAATAAGAGCGAGGAAATTGAATCAGTTTATTGGTTGTGACATATTTGAGCAAACTTTATTTTTGGAGGTACTTTATATAGTAACCTTCAAAACAAGAGCCTGTAGAATGATTCAGTCTTAAAGCTACAACAAACTTTTATTTTGGAGATTATCCTAAAATGGACCTTCAAAACAAGACGTACTAAAGTGATTTACTAAGCTGTGTCACACACACACTCATGTGATCATGCATAAATTATGCATCTGATAGAAAGGAGATCAGTGGAGCAGTGAGTCCGAAGCGATATCGATCCATGGTCATATCCTTATCCATCTCTGCACACACACACACACACACACACACACACACACACACACCTAATTCTTTGGGATTTGTACTCCTTATTAGTGCGAGGAGTGACGTTTGCACACGTTTTATTACCGCTAAACCTTTTGTGAATCTGCCCCTAAGAGTTTGTTCCCAACTTTGCCACAAACCTTTAATTTGGAGGTAATCTACTGCCATAGAAGGTGTTCAAACAAAGAGCCAGTGAATTACCTCAGTCAACAACTTTTACAGTTTAACCATATACTTTTATTTTGGAGGTCCTTCTGATATCAAGCATCACAATAAGAGCCCATATTGTGTTGCTTTGGTGCAGACGTTGTACAGATCGGATGGAAAGAAGACGGCTAGCAGCAGTTTGTACGCAAACATGCCGCAAACCATTGAGACCGTTTTCGCTAAAGAGCTAACGAAGACACAGAGCGATGTGAGTAAACGTCATGTAGTTTACTGCTAATGCTAGTGCTAACACAGTTCATCTTCCTGATCTCCTAATAGTGGTTTTCAGAATTACACATGATTGCTCATGCTAACAGTTTTTCTTCCTGGAGTGTTTTTCAGAACTACAGATAAAGTAGCTGATAATGCTAATGCACCTTTGGTTTTGTTAGCAGTGTGACCTCTGACTTTTCTGTTGCTCATTGTTGGTTGCCGTAGAAACTGTATAAGGAGAAGTTTAACAGGGAGAAAGGAAAGGCCGACTACACCAGCATGAAGTCTCTACCTGAGGTGACGCACGCTATGGAGGTCAACAAGAACCAGAGTGAGGTGAGATGTATGGCTAACGCTTCAGCTAGCTCAGTCACCAGGTAACATGATCACCTACTGGGTTCAGACACCCCTGGAGTTTTACTGCAGCATCACACAGAGTGTCTCAGAACAAGCCCAGGGTTACTCTGTCACAACAAACTAGCAACGAGACGTTAGCAACGAGACGTTAGCGACGAGATGTAAGAGACGTAATGTTAGCAACGCAACGTTAGCAACGTGACATTACAAATGTGACTTTAGCAATGGGATGGAGTTTTACTGCAGCATCACACAGTGTCTCAGAACAAGCCTACTGTTACTCTGTCACAACAAACTAGTCATTACTCACTGGCTCTCTGCTTCACTCTCACCAAAGAGGTGGTCACTGTGTTTCCAGGTGAGCTACAGGAAGGACAAAGAGGAGCTGCATCACTACAGTGCCCTCCCCGACCGACCGGACATCGTCTCCGCCGCCAACGCCACCAAACTTGCCAGTGACGTGAGTCTGAACACTTACCAGTATGTACTGGTCCTTCTGAAGCTTCCACTGGACCATAGCGGTTAACGTTAGCGTGTGTTTCACAGGTGGCCTATAAGGCCAACACCAATCAGACGCCTCACATCGACGGCTCTCTATTGGACCGAACGGACATCCAGCACGCCAAGGAGGTGTCCAAGCTAGCCAGTCAGGTAACACACATACAAACACAAACACAGGGGGCAGGGCTTCATATAGGATGCTTAGGTATACGCTTCACTTCCTGTTTCAGGTGAAGTACAAGGAGACGTTGGACCAGAGGCCTTGCTACAACCCGCTCGACTGCGTCTCCTTCAAACACACACAGGCCGCCGCCGCCCTCGCCAGTCAGGTGAGGTCACTGTGGTCACATGACCAGCTGTGGTCACATGACCAACTGTCCTAGCTTTGTGTTACTGGTTCAACACTTGTCCAACCAATTCAGAGTGAGACAAAGCAGTCTCAGAACTCACAGGAAGTGGTTGCCTACTGCAGTGTTTTTTCTCTTTTTCTTCAGGTGAAATATAAAAATAACCAGATCCAGAAACCAGACGGATGTTCCGACTTTCCTAACCTGCTGCAGCTGGAGCACGCGCTCAACGCCACCAAGCTACAGAGCAATGTGAGGCCACGCCTGCTTTTTATTGTTGCTGTGCTTGGCTAGTCCTATTGTGCTATGCTATGCTATGCTATGCTATGCTATGCTATGCTATGCTATGCTATGCTATGCTATGCTATGCTATGCTATGCTATGCTATGCTCTTCAGGTTGAGTACAAGAAAAAGTACGAGCAAACAAAGGCTCACTATCACATTCCCCTGGACACGGCTGAACAGCGCCACCACAGGGAGAACGCGGTTCTGCACAGCCAGGTAGAACACACACTGTGGAGTATCACTGAGGGTTCCATAGGAAGTTTCTCTGAGCTGATCAGTCTGTCTGTACGAGCTCTATACACACACACGCACGGTCTTCACTTCATATTCTCATGTGTTTGCAGGTGAAGTATAAGGAGAACTACGAAAAGAACCGAGGAAGATCTCAGATGGAGTTTGGAGACACTCAGACTTACAAAGTGTCCAAAGAAGCTCAGAAGCTCCAGAGTCAGGTTCAGATGTTCCTCTATCTTCTCAATGTAGACCCCTATGTAGATCTCTAAATAGACCTCTATGGAGATCTCTATATAGACCTCTATGTATACCTCTGTGTAGACCTCTATGTATACCTCTGTGTAGACATCTATGTAGACCCCTATGTAGACCTCTACATAGACCAAACCTCTATATAGATCGCTTTGTAGTCGATTACATTAAAATCAATGTAAATGACACGTCCTCAAGTTATCATCCCTAAAGCGATGTGACGTGTAATTTGAGCAAAGTTGAAAAATCTGAGCATTTTAAGCGACTTTAAGCGACAAATCCGTCGTCCTTCACTGTTGTAGAGCAGAGGCTGCAGCCCCTCCCTCCTCCCTCCTGCTTCAGTGCAGACGGCTGCTGCGGAGGCTGTACAACTTCCTCATTTTATCGCGGCAAAATTAAAGCCGCTAACTTCTTTAAAACCATAGTAACTACTGATCATAACACATTCTGAGTGAACTCATCCTTTAATATTTGCAAGTTGATCATTTAAATCGTAAAAGCGGAGCAAGAAGGAAAAGAAGTGCTCAACACACACACACACACACACACACTGTTCCCTGGTGATCGTGTCACTGGAGCGATGAAGTGATCAAAAAGCACCAATATGTGCAAGCGACACATCAGGGGAGATGGAAGCTACTGCAGCGCTGCGGTCACATTCCATGTGAACGCACCTTTAAACTGATGTGGTTGTGTTCTTCGTCAGGTGGCGTATCGGAGGGACTATGAGGAGCAGATGAAGGGCAGATCTTTGGTAGAAGTTGACCAAACTCCAGGGTTCCTGACGGCCATGAAGGCCAGCAGTCTGCTGAGTCAGGTAAACGTCTATGTAATTTTTCATTCATTCATTGTTGTTCGTACGGTTCCTTTGATCTTCTGCAGAAGGAGTACAGGAAGGACATGGAGACGCAGATCCTGGGAAAAGGGATGGAGCTCAGTGCTGAGGTCCTGGAGATCCAACGAGCCCAGAGAGCCTCAGCCCTCCAGAGTCAGGTATTTACCACATCTACGTCCAGATCATGGGACAGGACTGCTCGCTACATGCTAAGCTAACCTAAACATGTGGGACTGGTCGCTACATGCTAAGCGTGTGTGTGTGTGTGTGTGTGTGCGTGTGTGTGTGTGTGTGTGTGTGTGTGTAGAGCTTGTACAGACAGACTGATCAGCTCAGAGAAACTTCCTATGGAACCCTCAGTGATACTCCAGAGCTGCTGCATGCCTCCTACATCAAGGACATCTACAGCCAGGTGTGAGCACGTGTGTGTGTGTGTGTGTGTGTGTGTGCACGTTGATTGTTGGATGTTTTCTATGTGTGTGTGTGTGTGTGTGTAGAAGAAGTACAGAGATGAAGCAGAGCGTCTGAAGGAACGTTACAGTTCAGTGTGTGACACTCCAGAGATGATGAGAGTCAGAGCCAATCAGAGGAACATCAGCTCAGTAAGCCCCGCCCACACGTCATGTGACCTCCAACATCCAACCGTAACTCAACAAACATTTAACCATCATCCAACCAACATCCAACTATTATCCAACCAACAGTCATCCAGCCATTGTCTAACTGACATCTGATGCTCCATGTCTTCTTTAGCTGAGATACTCCTGGGACTCTAAACTGATGAAAGGACTCATGTCATCAGTCACAGAGACACCAGAAATTATCCTGGCACGAGAGAACACCAAGAAGATCAGTGATGTAGGCACACACACACAAACACACACACACGCACACACACACACACACACACCCAGCTTTTTAACCCTTTGTTTCTGTTCAGGTTCAGTATCGTGAAGAAGTGGGTCGAGGTACTGCTGTCATGGAAACACCAGAGATTGAACGAGTCCGACGGAACCAGGAGAACATCAGCTCAGTGTGTGCAATGAGAACACGGTGGAACCGCCCCTTTAATGATGTCACTCTAACCTCTTCCATCCTTTCAGGTGAAATATAAACAAAGCCCTGCAAAAGCCACGAGTGTGTTCGTCACTCCAGAACTGGAGAGAGTCCGACAGAACCAGGAGAACATCAGCTCGGCAAGACACACACACACACACACACACACACACACACACGCACACACACACACACACACACACACACACACACACACACACACACTCACATATATATACACACGCATATATATACATATACACACAAACACACATAAACACTAATTGTACCAGTGTGTGTGTAGGTGAAGTACCAGCGTGGTCTACAGGAGGTAAGGGGGCGGAGCTTCAACGAGTTGGACACACCTGAGCTCAGACGCGTCAGGAAGGCACAGGACTTTGTTTCCATGGTAACGGACGGTTACCGTGGGCGGAGCTAACGTTTAAAGGCGCACCGTGTGGGACACCGTGTGTATGAGCACCTTTGTGTGTGTGTATGTGTGTATGTGTGCACCTTTGTGTATGTGCGTGCACGTGTTTGTTACTAAATAAAAAAATTGAAAACACGTGTGTGTTTATTATTGCTCACTGATCAGATGCACCGTGTGTGTGTACGTGTGTGTGTGTGTGTGTGTGTGTCCTTGTGTTAAACTCGCCGTTTTCTTTTCCAGGCAAAGTATCACGAGGACTTCGAGCGTTCCCGCGGTCGAGGTTTCACGCCGGGATTGGACGACCCCAGCATGGAGCGCTACCAGAGAGCCAATCAGATGATGGCGGAGGCGGGCTTTAGCAAAGGAATGCACCCTCAGGGGGCGGAGTCAGATCGGCGACCTGGAGGCATCATCGTAGGTCAGTGGTTATCGCTAACAAGTCGTGAGTTCCTGGTTTTATTGTGTTCACAGCCCCGTCACCACCTAGTGTTAACTATCAGTATTACACCTAGTGTTAACTATCAGTATTACACCTAGTGTTAACTATCAGTATTACATCTAGTGTTAACTATCAGTATTACACCTAGTGTTAACTATCAGTATTACACCTAGTGTTAACTATCAGTATTACATCTAGTGTTAACTATCAGTATTACATCTAGTGTTAACTATCAGTATTACACCTAGTGTTAACTATCAGTATTACACCTAGTGTTAACTATCAGTATTACACCTAGTGTTAACTATCAGTATTACACCTAGTGTTAACTATCAGTATTACACCTAGTGTTAACTATCAGTATTACACCTAGTGTTAACTATCAGTATTACATCTAGTGTTAACTATCAGTATTACACCTAGTGTTAACTATCAGTATTACATCTAGTGTTAACTATCAGTATTACATCTAGTGTTAACTGTCAGTATTACACCTAGTGTTAACTATCAGTATTACACCTAGTGTTAACTGTCAGTATTACACCTAGTGTTAACTATCAGTATTACATCTAGTGTTAACTATCAGTATTACACCTAGTGTTAACTATCAGTATTACACCTAGTGTTAACTATCAGTATTACACCTAGTGTTAACTATCAGGGACTTTTCCCTTCCCGTAAAGACCTGAAGGTGTGGAGGACAGATCCCGGCTCCATCTTTGACTTCGACCCTCTGGAGGACAACATTCAGTCCAGGAGTCTCCGCAGGATGTCGGGTAGTTGATCGCAGAGAAAAGCGCGCACTGATCGCATTTCTGCAAAAGTCTTTAATTGGTTTTAAAAATCATTGGGAAGAGAGTTTGCCTTTGATGTTTGATTATTGTTAATAGATTAACATCAATAATCCTTTTAGTGCTCTCGCTAAGCTAACATGAGTTCAAAGTTGATTTGTTTATTTATTTACAGTAAACATAATTTTAATTTAATATTATTGTTAGGTCATATACGTTAACACAGTGGTTCCCAACCTTGAAGTAAAGGTCCTATTTGGGGTCACGAGACACTGGGAGGGGTTCGCTAGATGTCTTTATAAAACTAAGAATATGTTTTTTAACAATTTGAGCCCGTTTTTGCTATTTTTCTGCAATTCACCCAACTTGTCATATTTTAACCTATTTTTTATAATTTTTTCTTGCCATATTTTTGCTCCTTTTAATGTATGTTTGCTACATTTCTGCCATTTCTGACACTTTTACATCACATTTCAATGACTTTTCTACACATTTTTCCACTTTCAGCACATGTTCATCATTTATAAACCCTTTCTACCACTTTTACACCTAATGTCACATATTTTGACCCATTATTGCCACTTTTAACCTCTTTTCACCATATTTCGTGCTTATTTTTTGCCCATTTAGCTAAAGTCACAATTTATCATGTCCATTATTTGCCAGTTTAAACTATTTGTACCAATATTGACACTTTAAACCATTTTTACCACTTTTTTTGTCTGTTTTTGTCCACTCTAATTTACAACTTTTAACTAATTTCTGTAGTTTTTAAATCCCATTTCATCACATTTTCCACCATTTTTGGTCATTTTGAACCATTTTATTAGTGATTAAAACCAGGATTTCCATCTTTAAGATGACTATGATAATAATAATAAATGTTCCTGGATAACAGTGGATATTATTCAGATGAATAAATAAATGTGGTTATCACAGATTCATAGAACAATGGACCATCATTTTACTGACTTTATGGATGGACCCCAAAAATCTCTCCTTTATTCCCCCTTATAGATGGTCCTGTCTCCACATGACTGTTCTTCAATGTTCATGTCTGTGTTCAACCACCTTCAGCTACAGTGGGGGTCCCCACTCTCTGGAAGTTTATTGTGGGTGTCGTTATAGGGCTGAACAGGTTGAGAACCACTGGGTTAACACACATTATTTCAGTCTCTCTGACCAACAATTGAGTGTTGTAAAAAGCGCTATAAATAATATAATATAAAGCCATTATTATTAATATTATTTTATAGTAAGTTGTAATAAAACAACATTCAGTCACATGCTGCTCTTCCTTCCTTCTGTGTGGATGTGGTGTTCTGCCCCCTGGTGGCGTGGGTGTGTCAGAGCGCTCCCTTCCTCACAGCCAGGCTCCGTCCGTCAGCTCGACCTCTGACCTTTGGGACCACAGCAGCAGTGCAGACACTCCCGGTACCAACACGTGTTGGTTTTTAGAAAAACACGCATGTCACTAACTCACCACGTGTGTGTTTGTTTTTTTTTTCAGGTGTGTGCGTGGAAGTCACAGTTGTGTAATGTTTGTTAGAACAAATACTGACCCTCTCTCTCTCTCTGTTATTCTGATGTCTCTCGCCCAGCTCCGGTCCTTCCTGGGGCATACCATCACCAGGGCGTCCAGCAGCATCATGGTTACATCCATCAGACCAGCATGTCCTCCGTCAGAGCCGTGACATCACCGCCTCACGCCGCCTCCATGGTAACACATCCATCCATCTATTCATTCATTAGAATATGTGTACCTTTTGTTCTTTGGTTATTTCATTTTAAAACCAAAGCAAAATAACAAATAAACAGTGTGGTTATTTTGTTTTACTGACTTAAAACTTATACAGAAACAACAAAAAACCCAGATAATCAGCGTTTATCTGTTTAAAAAAAATCTTCTGTTTGTGTGATATTTGGCTGTTTATGGGGAAATTAGAGCGAGAACTGAAGTCCACTGCACCTGGTTTCCCTCCCTAGGTTCTGGACCAGGTCTCCTCACACAATAGGACTGTTTAGGATTTATTTCAGCAGTTTTTTTGTTCCTGCTCCTACCATTTGACACTTTTGCAAAAACAATTACAGCTTTTTTTGAGGGCAGTAGATATATTTTTTTCCACGTTGTAATACCACTAGCCACTGAAGGCAGCGTCAACACACACAGAAGTTGATCACAAGAAATAAGGAGCACCAGTAGAGTAGACCATCTCTGGTGGTGTAATGAATATACATATCATATCATGTTTTACGTAACATACATTTTTTCTGTTTTAATTTATTTATATATTAATAACAATTCATCAGTTCATCGGTAATGTGACTTATTTTTATTTTTTTGTCCGGGAGTGAAAGTCTACCCCCATCTCTATATTATATCCCAATATCACACAAACAGGTTTTTTTTAAACGGAATAATCATAGAACAAACAGTACACGGATACATTAGTTTGAATCTGTTTTTTTTTTTTTTCTCACCCGCAGCGCGTGTACCGAGCCCTGTACGACTACGCCGCTCAGGACCACGACGAGGTCTCCTTCAGGGATGGCGACGTCATTGTCAACGCTCAGCCAATCGACGAGGGCTGGATGTACGGCACCGTGCAGAGAACCGGCAAGTCCGGCATGCTGCCGGCCAACTACGTGGAGATAGTTAACTGAAGCCGGGGAGGAACGTGTGTGTGTTAATGTGTGTGTGAAAATATTCAGGGGTCACATCCTCGTCGTCTAAAACTATTCGTTGCCATGGTAACATAGTCCGGTTTACGTAACATTATTGATAACCAATCATCACGCGCTGAAAGAGTTGGTTGTCACGGCAAATGCAAAGTAAGCGTTCGGGCACCGTACGCTGACTTTGCATTCCCTGTGACAACAAAGCCGTTACCAGGGTAACAAAGTAAAACACTGACAGCTACTAACAGCATGTTGCATGCGACCTCACCGCTTTGCTTTGGATGAAAGTTTGCACGAGAATTGCAACAAAAACGTGACAAGAGATGTTAGCCGCAACCGTTGGTTACCGTGACGACACTGAGTCTGACACTTTGCCCCTGGAAAACTACCGTAGTCTGACTCTGTCACTGTGTAATCAAAGGTTTACCGGCTCTGCTGCCATGGTAACAGTCGGAGCAAAGCTTCTCCTTTGTTTTTGTTTGAAAAGCTCAAATTACATGTCACAATCAAAACGACGGTTGGATTCAAACAATTCGTCTTGCACTAACTTGGAGTTTGTAAAACTGGATCTTGTGAATGTTTTAACGTCCAATCGGACGATAGTTAACAACGGTTTTGCGTCCAATGGCGCTCGGTGTAAACGTTCATGTTTGGGTGATGAATATTTGGACACAAACGTTTTTACCCATGGGTAACATTTGTAACCTTGGCTGAAAAAGGCTTTTACTTTGAAGGATGTGAGGAAGTGTAAATAGGAGTGAAGGCATTTGGGACTAGTTTAGATGTTATTTTTCGTTCCCGGGGTGGGTTTGTACATCACCGTGTGTGGATTTTGTTTTCACAGTTTGTCTTTTAGCTGGAGAATATTTAACTTTAAATGATTGATGAGGAATTAGATGCAGTTTGAAAACACAAAGAGTTAATTTTATGCTGATACCACATATAATAACGACAGTGTGTTCCCAATAAAGTGAAATATATCATGTAATGAGTGACTGCTGCCTGTGTTTTCATTCATAAGAGAGAGGTGAGGAGCTCAGAGTAGAGGAGATTACCTTTATTGTGGAATAAGATGCATACAATACGTTAATAATAGGAATATTTACATTTTTGTTTCCAAAAATACACAAAAGCTCAGAAAACAAGAGCAGAAACACACAAAACAACAAAGATACACAAAATGATCACATAAATAAACTGAATTAGTAAAACCACAAATCAGATACAGATTATTATTATTATTAATAATAATAATAATAATAATAATAATAATAATAGGAGGATACATTAAATCAAAGAAATCCAATCCAATATATTGTCAAAGGGCTTGAAAGCAGAGCTTTCTTTAGGAATTTTCCAACACAGGAATCGATCTGTTTGAGGACGAGGGTCGGCGCAACACCTCCCTCTGCTGCGCATGCGTGCGGCAGCCGGCCAGACTTCCGTGACGCTGTGAGTGAAGAGGCGCAGATTTTCAGGCTGAAAAATGATGAAACTACTGCCTAAGCTGCTGCTTTTAGCGCTGCTGGCGCTGCCCACGTCCATCCTAGTCCCAGGTGAGCCTGAAACCCGCACTGGAGGCGTTAAACACCGCAAATAAAACGCAAACACGCCGTGGCTAGCGGCTAACCGTTAGCATAGGAGCTAACTACACGTCAGACACGTGCTAACTGGAAATAACGTAGATCGAAACGTTTTCAATGTATTAATTAACCTACAAGACTGTTTATTTAGTGCTGTAAGTAGAGGAGAAGCTTCAGGTGAGTTTACGATGTTCTTAAATTTTAGTTTGGCTTGTTTTTTAGCCGCTAACGGTCCGTTTAGACTGACGTGTCATTAGCTGAGAGGCTAGTTTTTTGTTTTTTTGTTTTTGTTTTTTATTTTACAAAACTTAATTAAACCAAAACAAAGCCGTACAGGCATGCGTATAAATGTAAAAACACACACTTTACAATCAAGATAGTATCGGAAATCAGGAGAAAATCATACAATTATTTTTGTAACACTAAAAAAAAGTTTTGGGAAATATTTAACCTTAAAAAGTAACAATAATAATGTTTTATAATATATATTAAAAGAAAACATCTAAAGTTGTGCATCTTTGTTAATTTTTTTTTCTTTGTATTTTTGGACTCATTTAATGTATAGATGTATTTTTTGTGTTGTTAAATGTATTTTTGTTGCCCTGTGTTTTTTGGACTCATTGTGTATTTTTCTATTGTCTAGTTTAGTGTATTTTTGTTGTTCTTTTGTCCTGTGTTTTTAAAGTCGTTTTGTGTTTTTAATTTTATTGTGTGTCTTGTGTGATCTTTGATTCATTTTGTGTTTTTGTTGTCATGTTTGTATTGCATCCTTTCCTCACTACACGTGTTAACAAACTTAGCATATACTAAAAACAGGAAGTATCAGCAATGATGTAGAGCGCACGCCATTGTGGGTAATCAGGAGAACCTGCAACTGCGTTACACGGGGCTTTAAAACCACCAAAAACAGGACAATGTGTTGCTGCTCCATTGTTAACTCATTCAGTGCCAGCCGTTTCAGAGCATTTTGACTAATTTTTAAAGACCCACAGAATATTTTTTACTATGACAAGAGTAAAGTCTATAATTTCATCAGAAAAAAATAATTTTGTTTCTAGTTTGTTTCGTTCTTCTGTAATCATCAGGTGAATAGAGGAAAGTTTCACACAAATCACGTTTTTGACAAAAAGCTGAGAAATACGTCTTTTTCTGAAAAAACCTATTTTTTTGCTTTAGTGACACCTCAACATTGTTTCCATCTATAAAACTACAAAAACAACACTGAGACCAGGCTTTTAATGACATTATTATTTTACTATTTATGTCAGAGTTGAATGGATTTCTTACTATATTTTGGTGTTCCTCCAAGTCTCTCCCCCGTCATTCTCCACACACGTAACTTCTTCCTCCTCCCGGACATGCCATATGTCACTGCTCTCCCCGTTTTTTGATCGTTTTCTCTCACCATCACCACACTCTCCAATACTTGACTGAGTTCCACACATGCTCTGGTCGAGTGTGAGCTGCTGGGAACTTCAGCATAAACTCTCGTAGCTCCATTTTCTGTCTCGTTAACTCATTTTTTCTGCCTCTAAACTCTGTCCATCACAGATGATCTCTCATCCAAACGTGTGCTGCTATCTGGCTCACAGTTGAATGTTTTGCTGACTCCTCCCCAGTCAATCACACAGACGTAACTTCCTCTTCCTCCTGACACGCAGAAATGACCGTTTAGCCCGGTTCGTTGATGGTTTTATCTCACGATCGCAACATAATCAATAATCCACTCAGGTCCACACATGTTCTGTGTTAGTATGTGGTGCTGTGAGCTGCTCACTTCATAATATCACTTCATAGCGCCATAATCTCCCTCATCCTGCTTCTTCCTCCTTAGCCAATGGTAGCATCAGTGGCTAATCTCACAGCTGCTGCCACCTTCAGGGCACAGTTGGTTACTACATCACATTACAGCTTAGATATTGATGAGGGACCTCCACCAGTGTGTTTTCTAGTAATCTCTGTGATAAAAAGTAATTGACGTAAAAGTACGTCAATGGCGCTGAATGAGTTAAATGTTGGTAAAGAACAAACAGTAGGGACAGGGTCAAAGGTCATCAGTCAGATGATTGTATTTGTCTCTTTCAGCTCCAGCGGTTCAGGCTCAGGATCTGACTGAGGATGAGGAGATGGAGGTGGTGGAGGAAGACTTGGTCTACGAAGCTGCAGCAGAAGATGAAGATGATGAGGCCGAAGTAGAGGACGACGAAAACGCAGAGTTGGTGAGTTTATACAACGTTAGCCTCTGCTATGCTAAACATTAGCCTCTACTAAAGGTTAGCCCCTGCTCTGCTAAACGATGACTCATGGATTTGTGACGTTGATGTCATATCTGATGTTTGTGTGGCTCAGACAGAGGAGAAGGAGGATGAGGAGGAGGCGTTGGTCGGGGAGATCAAAGCGTCTCCAAACGCTGACACCACCATCCTGTTCGTTAAAGGAGACGGTGAGAGTCTGTCCTGGTTCTGATCCTGATCTGAACGCCCCTTACGTCACATTCTAATCTTTAACGTTCACACAGATTTCCCTGCTAACGACATCGTAAAGTTCCTGCTCGGCTTCACCAACAAAGGCTCAGAGAACTTTGTGGTGGATTCTCTGGATGCATCGTTCCGTTACCCCCAGGTTTGGAAACACTGAACTCTGTCCTTTAAACGCCACGAGGGACAGTCATAGTTGGTTATCAGATCAATTGGTGACTTCACTTTTATTATTTATTCAGTTAAAAGGTCAAAATCTGTTGGTGGTTGGATCAGTTGATGACATGTTAATAATGAACTGATGAAGGGTGTGTTTAACCAGGTTGTAAATTTGTTGGTGATTGGATTAATCAATGTGCTCCTCCAGGATTATCAGTTCTTCATCCAGAACTTCACGGCGCTGCAGCTCGGTACGGCCGTCCCCCCGGGTCGACAGGCCACCTTTGAGTACTCATTCATTCCTGCTGAGCCAATGGGAGGACGTCCGTTTGGACTCGTCATCAACCTCAACTACAAGGATGGCAGCGTAAGACACACCTTCAAAATAAAAGGAGTTTATTTTTTGGGGGATTTTTGTCATCGTTTAAAGTTTATTTGCTTTTTTTTTGTCCTTTTTAAACCATTTGTTTGAATCTTTGTGTTGTAGTTTTGTGTCTTTATTATATTTGTGATGTTGTGCTGTCCTTTTTGCAGTTTTATTGTTGTTTTACATCGACACCTCAGAAAACTAAGCTGTGTCCGTGAGGGGGCGGAGTTTCACTTTTCATACACGTTCATAAATATTGGAAAACAATGACAAATGAGCTGTTTTTTGTTTTATTGTGAAGGGGAACGTTTTCCAGGATGCCGTCTTTAACCAAACAGTCACCATCACAGAGAAGGAGGACGGCCTTGACGGAGAGACGTGAGTCGACCGCTCTGAGCGTTCTGAAGCTCCTCCCACATCCTAAACGCTCTCACGCTGCTTTTCCTCTCAGGATCTTCATGTACGTGTTCCTGTCTGGGCTCGGTCTGCTCGTCGTCGTCGGACTTCACCAGCTGCTCGAGTCCAGAAAGGTACTGACAGGAAGTGGGACTCTTTTTCTTTTTATTCATCCTTTAAGTAGACGTCTATTCATGTGCTTTGTTACAGACGTTTAAAGAATAGATCTGTTTCTGTCACAGATGTTAGGGGTCAAAGGGGCGGGGCTGTGTTTCTAGCTTTCTTATTGGACCAATCATATTTGAGCGTATTTGAAGTGTCATGACTCTGAGAGATACCGGTCGGTTGTGTTTTTGTATGCTGTGCGCTAACATTGAGCTAACGTTGTGTTTCTTCTCCAGAGGAGACGTCCGGCTCCTAAAGTTGAAATGGGAACGTCGAGCCATAACGACGTAGATCTGAGTTGGATTCCTCAGGAAACACTCAACCAGATCAGTAGGTTTACCATCATGGTTCTCTACATCCAACACCACCGTGGGAACATTATTATTATTATTATTATTATTGTTAGTTTGATAAAAGTTGGCGCTTTAAGAAATTGTCTTCATGCTTTTAATAATACTTCATGCATGTAAAGATTTAAAAGAAGCTAAAATGAAAAGGAAAGTGTTATAGCTGATATATGTATATATATATATATATATATATATATACAGTATATATATATATATACTGTATGTATATATATATATATATATACAGTATATATATATAAATATGGTGGTATTGGCTAGTTCTGCACTGATGTTTTCAGCCGACATAAACAAACACACAAAAAAGCATTTAGTTACATGTAATTAAATACATGTATTAGACTGTTTAATCATTGGACAATTGTTGGTAATAAATGTTCTGTTAACATTTTTAAAGATGATCATGTGTAGAACTCAGTGATGCTACAATCTGCTCTGCACTGGAAGGGAAGTTAAACATATTACATGCTGTGTAATAATTTACAATAAATAATTTATTAATGTAAAAAAACACTGAGCTAATGCTATGAGTATTTTCACTGTAACTTGTGTTTGAGTGATGAAGATTAACCTCAATGTTTATATGAAACTATCTCAGATTATCATTAGCCCAGGCTTTACTTATTAACCAATCAAACTGCAGCGTTTACTTATTAACCAATCAAACGGCAGCGTTTACTTATTAACCAATCAAACTGCAGCGTTTACTTATTAACCAATCAAACTGCAGCGTTTACTTATTAACCAATCAAACTGCAGCGTTTACTTATTAACCAATCAAACAGCAGCGTTTACTTATTAACCAATCAAACTGCAGCGTTTACTTATTAACCAATCAAACTGCAGCGTTTACTTATTAACCAATCAAACAGCAGCGTTTACTTATTAACCAATCAAACGGCAGCGTTTACTTATTAACCAATCAAACGGCAGCGTTTCTGCCCTGAATTTAGTAAAGTCTAAAACTTGTGGAGTTTCCAGCATGTGTTTATTTGTTGCTCTTTCTGTATTTTATTGCTTTCCTTTTCCCACTTTTATTGTTCCTGCTGTCCACACACACACATACACACACACACACACACACACACACACACACACACACACACACACACACACACACACACACACACACACGATGCTCACTGCTCTGTGTGTTTTCTTAATGCTGCTCTTTGTCTCCTGCTCTGATCGCTCTTTCTCTTTCTCTTTCTTTTCTTTCCCACGCTTTCCCAACCCTTCAGTGCAGAGTCGCAGAGGTGAGGTCCTCCTCCGTGTTTGTTTGTTAACCTCAGACTGAAAATAGCCGATAGGAGTGAGACTTCAGGCCTTCAAAAGTCAAAGATTAGAGCCCTGTGGAACCCCACTAACAACATTAGCACTTTGTGGCGTCACATACAGTCATGGACCAACGTATTTAAACCCCTGGAACTTTTCCACAAAATAACCCATTTCTCCCAGAAATAGTTGACATTTCAAATGTTTTGGGAATAAACATGTTTATTTCCTTTATTTGCATGAAAAAAACACAAAAAGCTGAAGAAAAAAGTCAAAACTAACATAATTTTATACAAAATTAAAAAACAATGGACCAGAAATATAGAAAACACACCTGAAGCCATAGTTCCTGTTACTGAAATGTAATGACTTATCCACAGTTTTAAAAGGGTGTCAACAATTTGATGTGGTACATTTTTAAAATTGTATTTAAATTTATAAACATGTTTATACCAAAAACATTTGGAATTACAACTGTTTCTGGGAGAAATGGTGTAATTTGTAGAAAAATTCCAGGTGTCAATACTTTAGTCTATGACTGTCTTTATTATCACCCACTGAGGGTGTTATGAGTAAAAATAAATACATATTTTCCACGTTTGAAAATCAACAGCAGCCATCCACACACACTGGGAGTTGATCACAAGTAACCAGTAGACCCATAACACCTACTCTGGTTCCTTTAATCATGTTTTCATCTCCACATTTAGATTTATTTCTGTATTCAGAACGTTTCATCAGTCATGTGACTTCATGCGTTGCTCCTATTGGTCAGTGAGATATTCTACAGCATGAATCCTGTGCGCGGCGGCGTAGCTAACACTTGGTAGCATTTTTACTGTTCCATTACGTCAATGAGTCAGTCTTCCTGTGATAGCATTGACTAGCTAACGAAGTGATTGGATGTGATCAAACAAGATAAAAATGTATTTTTATTATCAGCTTTTTAAATCTTTATTTATGGTCAACTTTGATCTTTGTCACTTTTACAGAACGCAGTGATATTTTAGTACCAGTGAAGATGTTTAACTCTGTTATTTTTCACACTTTATTACAAAGTAAAGGACAAGAAACTCACTGCAGTGAACAACAAAGATTCTTTTCCCCTAACAAAATAAAAGCGCTCATCTTCATCACTCTTCCTCCTCCTCAGATAAAGCCTCTCCCAGAAGATCTCCACGCAAACGCAACCAGAAACGATCAGCCGGCTCAGACGAGTGACGACGCTCGTTGGTCTAGGAGGAAATGAAGAGGCGGGGCTTATGTTCCCTACTGAGAAACTTTTAAAAAAAAAAAAAAAGAAAGAAAGAACATTCTCTGATGAGAAGCACTGCTGAGGGTTGGTTTGTAGTCCCCCCCCCCACACACACCTGTGGGCGGGGCAGAACGTTATGTTTTCCCAGACGCACTGATGACGTTTTTCACTTTAACGCTTTGTTTTCTCTTTGTTTTTCCGACTCGTCAACAAACAACACGTAATTAAACTTTGGAATCATGTTTTCATGTCACGTGATTCACTTCCTGTCACGTGACCTATTTTTTGTTCATGAATTAAAAATGTTGTTTTGATCAATGTTTGTGCGAATGCTGACGTTAAGTCTCAATGTTTAAAGTTTATCTTTAACTCTGCAGAGATTTGTTGATTGATCACTGAATAACACGTTAAAAATGAAAACGTCTTAAAGAGGGTCATTCTTTATCACATAATAATTTAAATTAATATGATTTCATGGACGTTAGCAGAGGCTTCGAAGGATGAAAAAGATGAAAATGATTGTCTGTCTTTAGTCGCTCTAAAGAAAATGAAATAACGACGTGTTTTTCAGGGTTTTTTAATGTTTTTTTTTCAGTTTTCATAAAACGGTCCAATAGGAGCTGATGTTGTTCTGAGACACATCCAGGGGGCGCTGCCCTGAGAAATCTGCTGACTAATGTTAAGGGATCTTTCTGCTAACATGAGCAGGTTGCTAAAGTTGCAAGTTGCTAATGCAGATTAGCTACCGCATTAGCAGAGATTACGTTAGCGGTTGGATGCGCTGAGGGTTTCTCCATGTTGGATACAAGCGTTGTTTTGATTGAAATGTTGAAGAATAAACTTTGATTTGCTTTAATTGTGGTGTCATGTTTTGTTTTTGTTTCCATGGTAACGTTGATCAGATGCTGTTTTCATATGGTGCTCAGATTCTATTAATCAGTTTTAATTAATTCACAAGTTCATTTGGTTTCACAAATTCAATGATTACAATCACTTGATATTTTACATAATTTATTTCCTTTTAATTCATTTGAAGTTTATGTGGAATACAAAGTTTTTTATTAATTACTATTATTGGATTTATGTTTGATTAGTTAATTAAGAAATGTTATTAATTAGGATTGTGATTGATTCAGAGATGAGGACAAAATAAATATCAGCCCAGATATTTGATCTAGATTTATAATTGAGAAAGTATAGAATACAGTTGTTTAGGATTGTGTGTGTGTGGTATTTTAATTTGTAATAGTAATTTAAGCTCTTTCTGCCTTTTCCTGCACTTAACGATTTCTGTGATAGTATGTATAGTTATTTTGCAATTGTGCAAAATGGATGAATAAAAACAAAGTTTAAAACATTTTATAAAAATAAAATGTATTTAAACAACAATTAAAATGTATATTTTGTTTTAAATTTATTTTTTTTACTTAGAGCTTTATATTATATTTCTAAATTTTAAGTTTTAAAAATATATTTATTTTTAATTTCAAGGTTGAAAAACTCTGAACTAATGCATGAATAAATATTTCATTTAAAATGTTTTCATGATTTATTAATTATGTTTTATCTTTATATTTCTCATTGTATCTATTATAGTTTTTTAGAGGTTTTATTTGAGCTGGAATCTGTTTTTGGGTCAAATTTGGTCCATATGAAATATTTTTTTAGTTAATCCTGATAATAGATCAATAAATGCCCTGTGGGCGTGTCCAGTCTGGTATGAAACCTTTCCCTCTGTGTCCAGTAGGTGGCAGTGCAGCTCCATCCTCAGCTCACTATGGTTCTACTTCAGTTCTAAGTTAGTGAGTCACATGGTACAAAGACGCGTGTGTGTGTGTGTGTGTGTGTGTTAGTTATCAGCCTGTTTCAGCCTCACAGGTCTTTGTTTGTAGCTCTTTAAATCAGACTGGAATAGAAACGCTGACTTTAGTCCCAGTGTGTGAACAACTGTCTGGTCTCACATCACACAGCTGTGATATTTAGCTTTAACACACACACACACACACACACACACACACACACTGGTTCCGAACACATGATTAAACACAAACACTGAGGTTTGGGCTAGAAATGTATATTTTAAAAAGTCTTGATTATGGGCGGAGCTCCTGGAGAAGTTAAGACACACCCAGTCTTAATGCTAGTCTATGCTATGCTAACTAGCTACTCATTACTCACTATAGCTCTATTCACTATTCTCTCAGTCCAACAGAGGTAGAGTACACAGGTGAGGGGGCGGGGCTAACAGTGACGTAAGAAGACGCCATAGAGGGCAGTCGCATTTTATAACAAAATTTAATAGTTTGATTCAAATGTTGAGTTGGACAAAAATAAATAAATCAAATAAGTTTGATTTCATAAGTAAACAAAGGTTTAGGGTTTAATTCCTGTTTAAACTGGTTTTAATCTGACTTTAATCTGTGTGTGTGTGTGTGTGTGTGTGTGTGTGTGTGTGTGTGTGTGTGTGTGGGTGTGTGTGTGTGTGTGTGTGTGTGAACACACTCGTCTTTTTCTCTCCATCCTCTGGAGACTTCATCAACAGCTCGTCGTCATGGTGATGAACATGACAGCATCCCTTCAGTAACACGTGCTGAGCTCAAATCAAAGTCATGCAGTGAAACAGCGCCCCCTGTCAGTTGTTGTTGTTGGAGAGAAAAGTTGTGACCTTTGAAATGATTTTACCTTTAACTGATGACTAACACTAGAGGGCGCTAACGGTTCATCTCTCACAGCACACACGCACGCTTTAGTTTGACTTTAGTCCGTAGTTCCTTATTTTTAGTTCCTACTCCTTTTTTTTTTTTTTCATATTAAATATATTTGTGTCTGAGGATGAAAAGTTTGTTTTAATCGCTTTTTAATCACTTTCAGATTTTATTTAACATTTGTTTTTAAAGAATGTTTTTTATTCTATCAAAGAAACTTCATGTCTCACACCTGAGATAAGACACGCCCCCTGGTGATCTCCCCCCCCTCTCTCTCTCTCTGATGACACACTGAGTTCTGCTCCAGTAGCTCGCGCACAGTCGCGGTGCGCTGTAACTTCTCACTTTGATGTTCAGCTGATGTTCATCGTTATTTCATTAAATCTGACGTTTTTTTCTCTCCTGCGGATCAACACCTGTAGGACTTTTATTTTGAAGGCGCGGGTTTGTGCACCTGAGGCGGATTAACTCACGCGCGGGTCCGATTTTTGCAGAATGTGCGGCGGACCTTCATCATCTTCATCTTCATCTTCAAACTGATCGGATTAAACTGGATACACGCGACCCGCTCCTCATGCACGCGCAGCGGTGACGGCCGGGCTTTAAAGCAGGACTGACGTGAGTACAAGTGTTTATTATTTCACATTCTGTCACAAACGCCTTCAAAAAGTCCTTTTTCTCACACTTCGAAGCTTCAAATCCTTCATTTAATCACATTTACGGTTTCAAACGTTGACAGAAATTCACCAGAAATCACCTTTTATTTTTACAGTAAACATCTGATCATTAATGAAGCAAAAAGAGACAAAAAAGGTCGAGTTTGAGTCTAAAATCACACAGAAACCAAACCAAAAAACACCATTTACTCTGTGAAATGTCATTTTAAAGTGTTTAATGTCCGATTTATTAGGTTTTAAAAACGCTTTACTTGGAAATGTTCCTCTTCTCACACACACACACACACACACACACACACACACACACACACACACACACACACACACACACACACACACACACACACACACTTGTGATTCTTTATGAACCAAAAGCAACAGAAACTAAGAAGAATACTTGAATGTTCTCAGCTGTGTAGATCCAGTCACTGGTTCACTCTGAACTCTAAATAAACCATTAAAACGCTCTGAACCACATGTGGATGGGTTCTCCTCAGAGACAGGATGAGGAGCTCAGAGTAGAGCTGATGATGATGATGATGATGGACGCCTCCCTGTGAGGATGAACCAGGACACGCTGCAGAGATCATGTCTATGTTGTAAATGTCCCACGAAGTACTATTCACCACACACTCAATGAGTATATACTGTCTACTTTATACTATAGTATATACTGTCTACTTTATACTATAGTGTATATACTGTCTACTTTATACTATAGTGTATATACTGTCTACTTTATACTATAGTATATACTGTCTACTTTATACTATAGTGTATATACTGTCTACTATATACTATAGTATATACTGTCTACTTTATACTATAGTATATACTGTCTACTTTATACTATAGTATATACTGTCTACTATATATTATAGTGTATATACTGTCTACTATATACTATAGTATATACTGTCTACTTTATACTATAGTATATACTGTCTACTTTATACTATAGTATATACTGTCTACTTTATACTATAGTATATACTGTCTACTTTATACTATAGTGTATATAGTGTCTACTATATACTATAGTATATACTGTCTACTTTATACTATAGTGTATATAGTGTCTACTATATACTATAGTATATACTGTCTACTTTATGCTATAGTATATACTGTCTACTTTATGCTATAGTATATACTGTCTACTATATACTATAGTGTATATACTGTCTACTATATACTATAGTGTATATACTGTCTACTATATACTATAGTGTATATACTGTCTACTATATACTTTAGTGTATATACTGTCTACTATATACTTTAGTGTATATACTGTCTACTATATACTATAGTGTATATACTGTGTACTTTATACTATAGTATATACTGTCTACTTTATACTATAGTATATACTGTCTACTATATATTATAGTGTATATACTGTCTACTATATACTTTAGTGTATATACTGTCTACTATATACTATAGTGTATATACTGTCTACTATATACTATAGTGTATATACTGTCTACTATATACTTTAGTGTATATACTGTCTACTATATACTATAGTGTATATACTGTCTACTATATACTATAGTGTATATACTGTCTACTATATACTATAGTGTATATACTGTCTACTATATACTATAGTGTATATACTGTCTACTATATACTATAGTGTATATACTGTCTACTATATACTATAGTGTATATACTGTCTACTATATACTATAGTGTATATACTGTCTACTATATACTATAGTGTATATACTGTCTACTATATACTATAGTATATACTGTCTACTTTATACTATAGTATATACTGTCTACTTTATACTATAGTATATACTGTCTACTATACACTATAGTGTATATACTGTCTACTATACACTATAGTGTATATACTGTCTACTATAGACTATAGTGTATACTGTCTACTATATACTATAGTGTATATACTGTCTACTATAGACTATAGTGTATACTGTCTACTATATACTATAGTGTGTATACTGTCTAGTGTATACTGTCTACTATATACTATAGTGTATACTGTCTACTATAGACTATAGTGTATACTGTCTACTGTATACTATAGTGTATATACTGTCTAGTGTATACTGTCTACTGTATACTATAGTGTATATACTGTCTACTGTATACTATAGTGTATACTGTCTACTATATACTATAGTGTATATACTGTCTACTATAGACTATAGTGTATACTGTCTAGTGTATACTATAGTGTATACTGTCTACTATATACTATAGTGTATACTGTCTAGTGTATACTATAGTGTATACTGTCTACTATATACTATAGTGTATACTGTCTAGTGTATACTGTCTACTGTATACTATAGTGTATATACTGTCTACTGTATACTATAGTGTATATACTGTCTACTATAGACTATAGTGTATACTGTCTAGTATATACTGTCTACTATATACTATAGTGTATACTGTCTAGTGTATACTGTCTACTATATACTATAGTGTATGTACTGTCTAGTGTATACTGTCTACTATATACTATAGTGTATACTGTCTAGTCTATACTGTCTACTATATACTATAGTGTATGTACTGTCTAGTATATACTGTCTACTATATACTATAGTGTATACTGTCTACTATATACTATAGTGTATACTGTCTACTATATACTATAGTGTATACTGTCTACTATATACTATAGTGTATACTGTCTACTATATACTATAGTGTATACTGTCTAGTGTATACTGTCTACTATATACTATAGTGTATACTGTCTACTATATACTATAGTGTATACTGTCTACTATATACTATAGTGTATACTGTCTACTATATACTATAGTGTATACTGTCTAGTGTATACTGTCTACTATAGACTATAGTATATACTGTCTACTATAGACTATAGTATATACTGTCTAGTGTATACTGTAGTGTATATACTGTCTACTATATACTATAGTGTATACTGTCTACTATATACTATAGTGTATATACTGTCTACTATATACTATAGTGTATACTGTCTACTATATACTGTAGTGTATATACTGTCTACTATATACTATAGTGTATACTGTCTACTATATACTGTAGTGTATATACTGTCTACTATATACTATAGTGTATACTGTCTACTATATACTATAGTGTGTATACTGTCTACTATATACTATAGTGTATACTGTCTACTATATACTATAGTGTATACTGTCTACTATATACTATAGTGTATATACTGTCTACTGTATACTATAATATGACTAAGATGATAAGCGTTCCCAGGAAACTATACTTCCAAGTTTCCCAAGATGCATCTGGAACCTCCAGCGTTAAAAACCTTGTTCACACTGAGACTTAATATCTCTGTTGATTCTCCACCTTTATTTTGAAAGTTCTGAAAACATTTGAAGTTAGAATTCTGAGTTTTTGTAAACAGTTTAACATAAAAATTGACAGCAATCGTGTGATATCAGCACCAGGAAAACTGTGAGAACCTGTAAATGTTGTTGAATTTCATTTACACAGTGATTCATGTTTTTCTGTCATTTTTATTTTCTCCTGCACAACAACTCAAATCCTCCGAAGGGCCAGATTTGGTCCCCGCACCATGAGTTTGATATAATTGAAGTAGAATATCCACATGTGGTCATTTGATTCATAAAACTCACATAACTTCAAAACAACTAGCTTGAAGCTGGTCCCAGGACAATTTTACATTCAGTTCCCAATGCATCATGGGACGGTTGAGTATGACTAGTGTGCATACTTAAAAAATATCACAATATAGTATATATCCCGGTATTTCTCACCTATCTATTCATACTATCTAATGTGAACGCACTACATACTCATTTAGACGTCACACTTAGGATTAGTAGTTCGTACGAGTAATACGTTAGTACGAGTAATACGTTAGTAATACGTTAGTACGAGTAATGCGTTAGTACGAGTAATGCGTGAGTAATGCGTTAGTACGAGTAATGCGTTAGTACGAGTAATGCGTTAGTAATACGTTAGTAAGAGTAATGCGTTAGTACGAGTAATACGTTAGTAATGCGTTAGTACGAGTAATACGTTAATACGAGTAATACGTTAGTAATACGTTAGTACGAGTAATGCGTTAGTACGAGTAATGCGTGAGTAATGCGTTAGTACGAGTAATGCGTTAGTACGAGTAATGCGTTAGTAATACGTTAGTAAGAGTAATGCGTTAGTACGAGTAATACGTTAGTAATGCGTTAGTACGAGTAATACGTTAATACGAGTAATACGTTAGTAATACGTTAGTACGAGTAATGCGTTAGTACAAGTAATACGTTAGTAATACGTTAGTACGAGTAATGCGTTAGTACGAGTAATGCGTGAGTAATGCGTTAGTGCGAGTAATGCGTTAGTAATACGTTAGTACGAGTAATGCGTTAGTACGAGTAATACGTTAGTAATACGTTGGTACGAGTAATACGTTTGTATGACATGCATCCTCCGCGACTTGACCACAATAAGAAGGAAAAGATGGATGAACTCAAAAATCGTGGTTTCTCTCTTTGGAGAATCTTCAGGAACTTTAAGAAACTTCAAAATCTGCCACAAAAATGAATGTGAAGCTGTCGCGTCACATTCTCAGTTCTCATTAGGAAGCTTAGCTTAGCTTTATCATCATTAGTAGTCTTAATTTACTTCATATTTAAAACCCAAAGGTTGGAGGAAGCTCGGCTGCAGCCTGTCAAAATAAAATCACACTAAAATCACAGACTTGTCTGTGATTTTAAATCTGTCTCTGCTGTCAGAGGAAGCTGCTGACGAGTGTTTGTGTGCACTTTTATTCTGAAAGTCTGCTGGTTTGTTGGTGTTTTATTGTGAAGACAAAAGCCCTCAAGTGTGGTCTGCTCTTTGACCTTTGAGCAAACTGTGGTGCTCTGTGATGTGGTCTGATCCAGTCTCTGTGGTCCACACTGGGACTGGTTCTGTGCACTGGTGCAGAGCTTTATTCTGAGGGATCCTCTGAGCCGACAGGCTGACACTTTAATTATCTGTTAGTTCTCTGCTAAAGCAGCTCTCTCAAATACTTTTTACTGCCGACCTCAGCAGACACAGCCGTCACCGCTGGCTTTAACTTCCTGTGACGCTGACGACCTGCTCCACAGCAGCATCAGCGCTGTGGTCCTCTGAGTAAAACATCTCATACTGACACTGAAAGGCTTTAACATGATGGTCCTGGTTCATGTTCCTTCCAAACATGTTGTGTGTTTAAGATGAACCTTTGTTGTTCCACGTATTACAGACCATAAATGTTCTTCTTCCTCTGACACTGAAGGAACTCCTTACAAAGAGCACTACTCATGTTTGGTTAGCTTAGCATGTAGCGAGCAGACCCACATAGCTTAGCTTGTAGCCACCAGTCCCACATGTTTGGTTAGTTTAAGGTGGATTCACATGACCAATTAAATACAAAGCTCAGATTTTACTGACGCACAGACGTCTCTGCGTAGTTGGTGTCGCACAAAACACTGCTCAGCATTGTATCGACCCACATTAAATGTAACAGATCTATAATTCACCTCTTGGTAAAACAGAAGAGAGATGAACACGAGCTTAGAGGAGAGACTGGCAGACAAGCTACGACAGTAGCGACACCTTTAAAACACGTCCCAGGAGTACAAGGACTACAGAGAAGCGCTAAGAATCATGGGACATGTAGGATTTTAATGGAAACTACTACGCGGCAGTGAGCTCTGAGGAAAGTGGACAGTGTGCGTGGAGTCTGTTGTGCGCGAGGTCCGCCTGAGTATGTTTGAGCCTTTAGCATGTAGCCACAAGTTCCGTATGTTTGGTTAGCTTAGCTCTTAGCTACCAGTTCCACATGTTTGATTAGCTTAGCTCTTAGCTACCAGGCCCACATGTTTGGTTAGCTTAGTACGTAGCTACCAGTTCCACATGTTTGATTAGCTTAGCTCTTAGCTACCAGGCCCACATGTTTGATTAGCTTAGCTCTTAGCTACCAGGCCCACATGTTTGGTTCGCTTAGTACGTAGCTACCAGTCCACATGTTTGATTAGCTTAGCTCTTAGCTACCAGTTCCACATGTTTGATTAGCTTAGCTCTTAGCTACCAGGCCCACATGTTTGGTTAGCTTAGTACGTAGCTACCAGTTCCACATGTTTGATTAGCTTAGCTCTTAGCTACCAGGCCCACATGTTTGATTAGCTTAGCTCTTAGCTACCAGGCCCACATGTTTGGTTAGCTTAGTATGTAGCTACCAGTCCACATGTTTGATTAGCTTAGCTCTTAGCTACCAGGCCCACATGTTTGGTTAGCTTAGCTCTTAGCTACCAGGCCCACATGTTTGGTTAGCTTAGCTCTTAGCTACCAGGCCCACATGTTTGATTAGCTTAGTTCTTAGCTACCAGGTCCACATGTTTGGTTAGCTTAGTACGTAGCTACCAGTCCACATGTTTGATTAGCTTAGCATGTAGTGGCACCAGGTAAAAAGGGCGTGGCCTTGTGAGTGTTATTCTAATATCAGTTTAAAGGATGTTGTTGAGTCTGGAGAGAAACAGGAATTTTCAAAGTAAGAGCGTGTTGTTGTCCCCACAGGCCGTTCTTTTAAAAGCAGCTGTTTGGTGAGTCACTGAAGTGAAATACCAAAGAGCAGCGTGTGTCGGACACATTTCTCTAAGTGAGTGTTAGCGTGGGAACAAAAGGCGACGCACAAAGAAGGAGACGCTGGCGGCCTTTAGTCGTTACTTTCTGCTCAGCTTCGTCACCACTTTGGTTCTTTCAATGATTCTCAAAGAAAAGCAGCTGTTCATAAAGAGTTCCTCCAAGAGCCCAGTGATCATTGATCATTGATTGATTACAGATTAGACCACTGATGAGGAAGAGCTGACGGGTCAGTCAAAATTATAAAAATATAATTAATCAGATATTATAAAATAGTCAAATGAAACCTATGAAAATAAAAAATATCTAGAAAACTAAATGAAATAAAAGTTCATAAAAATCAAACATTATTTAAGGTTTTGTCTGAAAATATATAATTCAATAAATGTTGTAATAAAATAAATGAAATATTGTTTTTGTATAGATATTAAAAAATGTGCTCTGGAAAAAAAACACATCAAAAGAAAGTCAGTGTGAGCGTGAAAGAACGAACACACACACGTGGGCGGTCAGTCGACCTTTGTCTGTCTGTAGATTCACTGATTTATGGAGGAAATGAGAACCCACCACACACACACACACACACACACACACACACACCTTCTGTCTTAGTCGTTTAAAACGTCTGTAACCCAAACAAGTTAGTCTAAACCAGTCTGAGTTAGTCTGAGTTAGTCTAAACCAGTCTGAGTTAGTCTAAACCAGTCTGAGTTAGTCTAAACCAGTCTGAGTTAGTCTGAGTTAGTCTAAACCAGTCTGAGTTAGTCTAAACCAGTCTGAGTTAGTCTGAGTTAGTCTAAACCAGTCTGAGTTAGTCTAAACCAGTCTGAGTTAGTCTAAACCAGTCTGAGTTAGTCTGAGTTAGTCTAAACCAGTCTGTTAGTCTAAACCAGTCTTAGTTAGTCTAAACTAGTCTGAGTTAGTCTAAACTAGTCTGAGTTAGTTTAAACTAGTCTGAGTTAGTCTAAACTAGTCTGAGTTAGTCTAAACTAGTCTGAGTTAGTTTAAACTAGTCTGAGTTAGTCTAAACCAGTCTGAGTTAGTCTAAACTAGTCTGAGTTAGTCTAAGCCAGTCTGAGTTAGTCTAAACTAGTCTGAGTTAGTCTAAACCAGTCTGAGTTAGTCTAAACTAGTCTGAGTTAGTCTAAACTAGTCTGACTATTGCAGTTCATCCGTCTCTTTTAACAACATCCAACAATGAAACAACAACATGTTGTCGTGCTGTTTGTGCTTTTGATGTTTAGTTTTGTTCTGAATGTTGTGGTGCTTTTGATGATTGAGACTGAGTCATGCTTTAGGGTTGCTGGTCAGATGCTGACTCAGGGTTTATTATATCAAAGGGTTCAGATCTCATTGTCTCAGTGAATCTGCTGCTGTTCACTAGGGATGGGCGATATGGACTAAAAAAAAAATGATCCCGATAAGTTCTGGTATTTATCACGATAACGATAAACATCACGATAAATAAATAAAACAAAGCCCAACTTAAAGTGTAAACAAGTTCTGAATACATCAACACTAGACACATTAAAAAAGGCTACAATAAATGCTGACTCATAGAGTTCATGAGCTGATATTTTATGTAATATATATTAGTGCATGTGGGTCACTCTATTAGTGTTATTGTATGTATTCATTTATTTCCTCACTTAAAATGAAATTATTTTCTAAAAAAAAACACATGAAAAGCAAAAATAACCCCATTAGTGTTTTTACTGCTGATGAATCTTGTTTAATTGATCTGATAATGAGTTACATAAAGTAACGGTCTGTGTTGTATCACAGCACGGCAGCTTCAGGTAGCCGTGACGATCACCGCCGTCTGTGTGTGGTGTGAGGGGTGAGGGGTGGGAGCGGCGATGGTGCGGAGCTTCCATGAACAGTGCTTTGCTCCAGAGAATAATAAGTTGTTCACAACAAAGAGGCAGTTTTGTTCCGTGGAACAAGGTTTTTATGAGCATTCTTGACTAAATTGAGGGACAAAATTCCGCTAAATTCCGACATGGGAATTTATCGTTTCAGTCGTGGGATGACATATTCTTGCCAGTGAGAATGTTTTTGTGTTCCGTTAGTTGCTGATAGCGGTAGTCATAACATAGCAGAGCCTACTCAGGCAGAGGCCTTGGTGAATGCTATCAGTGTGCTATGGTATCTGGCCTGCTTAGGGAATTCTGACCAGAACTGACCAGGAGATAGTTCTGTATATATCACTCCTTTCTACCCACAATGCCGTGCGCTCTATGTCCTCTTCAACACTGAGCCATGAGCGTTTGTATGGTTCTATTGGAAAAGCTGTAGAACTCCCTGATCCACTCTAGACGTGAGTCGTGTTCACACCTGCACTAATGACGCAGTCTTAACACGAGCTAATCCTAGAACCATTGAACAGCTCTAGGGTTCTTCAGTTAGAACGCACCTTTAATGCTATGACTCTGGTTGTTGTTATGTTATGGTTCTAATGTCCTGTTGGTGGTTCTGTTATGTTAGTGGTTCTAATGTTTTGACGTTGGTTCTAATGTTTTGACGTTGGTTCTAATGTTATGTTGGTGGTTCTGTTTCTAACGTCCTGTCTCTGTAATCAGTGTGTGTGTGTGTGTGTGTAAAGAACCATCGAGCGGCTCTGATGGGTTTATTTTGGTCCGTCTGAGTGCAGTCGTTGCTGGGAAAGCTCTCTGTCCTCCGTCTTTATTTATTTGTTTGTTTGTTTGTGCTGCTTCCAGTTTGGAGTGAATCCCAGCATGCACTGGGAGAGATGGGAAACACCCGGGAGGGTTTCTACCCAGCAGCCTGTTTCATTCCTTACAGTTGGGAAGTTCCTCAGAACGTTCTCTGTCAGTGCTTCACTTCACGCTGTCATCTTAGATTTATCTCTGAGCTTAGAGAAGGTCTCCTGCTCCTTCATTTTCATTTTCCTCCACATGTTGGTCCGTACGTTTCCGTTTCCTCTATTTATTCTCTGCTGCATTTGGCTTTTGGTTTCGGTTACCTGTGTTATGTTTAGTGTGAGTCTGTTACCTCTAGTGTGATACCTGTAGTGTGTTACATTTAGCGTAACACACCGTGTGTCATGTTTATTGTAACACTTTTAGTGTGTTACCTTTAGTATATTACGTTCAGTGTGTTGCATTTAGTGCCATTTATATGAATTGTATAGATCTGGTGAGTTTTTTCTAGGGGGTTGGGGGGGGGGGGGGTCTTTGTCATAGGCTGTGTCACGCTCCCTGTACGCTGGAGGCTACATCTTTTCACACGTCTACCATAACCCTCAGTACTCACGCTCTGGACGGACCGTCTTGGGACAAATCACGGGAGTGGACTGGAGCGCTTTCACTTGACCAGGAAAACACGCAGACGTTTATCCGGTATCTAGGGCCCTATATATACTGTATATATATTTCACGTTAAGCAGAGATGTCCAGAAAAAAACAGTAGAAGGCTAAAACTCGTGGCCCTCTGGGTGTTGCCCAATGATGGGCAACACCCAGAGGGGTCGGGGGGTATGCTCCCCCCAGAAAATTTAGCAAAAATGCTGCTATATGCTGGCTTTTGTGGAAAACACAGAATTTGAAAAAAATAACATTTATTTTATAGTGTCCTATGTAAGTCCTGACAATGTTTGCCTACGATGAAAGAGCAGTTGAGAACAAAGCCAAAGCAGTGGAGAAAGAAAGAGTGTCTGGTAAAAAGCTCATGGATCAACAAAGAGAGGTTTGTCCAGAAACAAGGCACATGATGGAAACTGTTCAAAGGACTATAAACCAGTAGCTCAGCAGCACTGGTGTTTTGAGATTGGATGTGATCCCTCCTTTGTATGTGTGTAATTTGTAAATATTGTTTGTAAATTGTAAATATCTCTGTAAATAAAAAAAATAATGATAAAAAACAAAAAAGATCGCTCTGAGTCTGTGCGAAAAAAAACTAAAAGTGTTCCATCCTGTAGCTGGTGACAGCGCCTGCACAGTAGTTCTCCTATTAAAGACAAAATAGTTCCAAATGGGACTTTTGGAAATTTTGAAAATTAGTGACATCACTGACAACACCGCCGCGGCAGACACGCCGCTCTGGGCCGGTCCTTCTATGTGTTGTCTCGTGTTTGTGACTGTAAGACCAGGCGAGACAGAACTTTAGCTTGTTTGCTTGTTTTGAGGCGAGTTTCCGTCAAAGCGAAGCTGTCTTCATGGAGTTCGTTCTAGCCAGCATTAACACACGAACAGCCAATCAGCTACAGACAGGCTGACACAGCCTATCATATCTCCAGACGTCACCAGTAACAGGCAAACAGCCAATCATTCAGCAGCTGCGGAGTTGGGTTGCCATGTTGGTTTGTTTTCAAGTTGAGTAGCGTACAGTGAGTTTAGACTGTGCAGTGAGAGGCAGCCGCTATGTAGCGAAAACTGGCACCGGTAGTATTGTAATCCATGGTAGTATCGTTGTGTAGAATTTCTAGTATAGTAGGAACCGTTACAATTTGATACCGTGGGTATTATGCAACTATATTTATGTGTGTTGCATTTAGTGTGTTACGTTTTAATGCGTTACCTACATTTCTTTTTCTCTCTCATTTCCTTCATTATGTTTGTGTTGGAGCTTTACCATCGTTACGTTTCTTTTGGAACGTATCACGCTAAGCGTCTCTTTGTACGTCTCCATATTTCTTTCAGTTTGTGCGTTTCTTTCCTTGGTTTTTCTGTTTTCTTTCTTTAGGGAATCTGGTTTAGATCTGATCGTTTGTTTCCTCTAAAAACAGCAGAAACTTTCCCAACACGAGAGTGTGTAAGAGAACAGAGTGAAGTAAAAGGTGATGAGACCTGAAACTGATTTATTCAGCCACGAGGGACCACACACGTGCACACACACACACACGTGCACACACGTACACACACACACTGAGTAACAGAATTGTAGAGACAAGGTAGGGAGGACAGAGACTCAAATAGGATGAATCTAACTGGGTCGCTGTGTGTGCTTCTGTCCGTGTGTGTGTACTGTTTCTTTCTTTGTGTGTGTATCTGTGTATGTGTGTAATGTTTCTGTGTGTGTGTGTGTGTTGTTTATCTGTGTGTTTACATCAGCTAGAATCAATAGTCCCGTCATTCCTGGGCTCTGCAGACCTTTAACATGCTCAGGTTTGAGAATTTGTTGAGCCGGTTGAATTTCAGGCTCCGCCCCCTCCACTGTTTGTCAGCCTCATCATAAATCACTGAAGTCTGAAATTACAAATACTGTACAACTGTAGCTTTCCTTCATTAGTGTCACATTAACTGATCTACACCAGTTTATATCATTAGTTAACACGATCACCGGTAGGTTTACTGTAATGTTCCACCTGGTCAGTCCGACTACTGATAACTAGTCACTACTCAACGACTGCGTGTGTGTGTGTGTCATTCATTAGAAACACAGTTACGCAACAACAGCATGACCAAAGAACACTGTGTAAACAATAACAAACACTATTAATAATATCGCTAATGAACTGACCTACAGACAGAATGTCAGTGATCTAAACCATATCAGCTGTTCTCTGGGACACACACACACACACACACACACTGTCAGGACACCGTCAGCCTGTGGCCTCCATGTTGTTTTAGACACACACACAAACACACACTAATATGCATGTGTGGATTCCTATGGAGGGTTAGAGTTATTATTAGAGCACACACACACACACACACGCACACACAATGTTCTCAGTGTGATTAACAGAGTTGGAGCCCCTCCCCCTCTGTCTCCACTCAGGTGAGTCTAACTTAGTTTTTTGCTGTGTTGTAAATGTCCCACTAACTTACTACTAACGTACTACACTCATACTGTCTACTATAGACTATAGGTATGATCAGGATGACGAGCGTTCCCACTGAAGTATACTCCATGTTTCCCAGGAAACATTTAAAGTGAGAAAGTGACCAAGTAGAATATCAACATGTGCTCATTTGATCCATAAAACTCACGTAAACACATTTCATTCACACATTTTCAGAGACCCTTCATTGGTCTATCGACAAAACGTCCTGTTAACTTCAAAATAAGAGCCCTATTTACAAAAGTGTTAAAACACTAATGGAAGACAAGAAGAGATGCTTTTATTTTGAAAAGGTGATGTTTGTTTTTTAGCTTGAAGCCGGTCCAGGACCATTTTACATTCAGTTCCCAATGCATCATGGGACAGCTGAGTATGACTAGTGTGCATACTTAATAGATGTCCCCATATAGTAGATATCCTGGTATTTCTAACCTACTCAATCTTTCTATACTATCTAATGTGAACGCATTACATACGCATTTAGACATCACATTTGGGATGAGTACGTTAGCGTGAGTGGTACGTTAGCGTGAGTGGTACGTTAGCGTGAGTGGTACGTTAGCGTGAGTAGTACGTTAGCGTGAGTGGTACGTTAGCGTGAGTGGTACGTTAGCATGAGTAGTACGTTAGCATGAGTGGTACGTTAGCGTGAGTGGTACGTTAGCGTGAGTGGTACGTTAGCATGAGTAGTACGTTAGCATGAATAGTACGTTAGTATGAGTAGTACGTTAGCGTGAGTGGTACGTTAGCATGAGTGGTACGTTAGCGTGAGTGGTACGTTAGCGTGAGTGGTACGTTAGCGTGAGTGGTACGTTAGCGTGAGTGGTACGTTAGCATGAGTAGTACGTTAGCGTGAGTGGTACGTTAGCGTGAGTGGTACGTTAGCGTGAGTGGTACGTTAGCATGAGTAGTACGTTAGCGTGAGTGGTACGTTAGCGTGAGTGGTACCTTAGGATGACTAGACACAAACTCCAGGACAAAACCAAACAGGAAAAGTCAGGAATTAAAAGTAAGCAACAGGAAATATCTCTGTAGACAGGAAGTGACCTCAGAGTGTAGCCTGAGTGACCACATGACTTTTATTCCCACGCTTTACTCATCCACACCTTCTGTTTGTAGATCTTTACTGTGATGTTTTTGATTTAACGTAGACATTCTAGAACACCTTAATGTTCTTTAGATGTTCCTGTGATGTACTTTAGGACCAGTTGATGTTCTGTTGGTGGCGGTGGTTCTTCCTTGGCTGGTTTTTCCGTCTCACTTGTTCTGAGTGAATAATGAATGTGTGAAAGTGTGTCAGACACAGAGATCAGCTTCCTCTGGCCCTGATGATGTAAACACAGCTGACCTGACACCTGAGGAGGACCAGGTTCACCTACAGGAACCATAGGTTGATTACAGGTCTGTGGCACATGTGACTTTAGCTGGCTGGCTAGCATCATGCTAACACCAAGAATGAATATGGAAAGAGAGAAAAGAGTGATGATCTTAGAAGATACTGATAAACCCCCCAAAAAAGATGTAGTAATTAATGTCTTCAAAAGTAAATGTTTTTTTGATGCAATAGTTTTTATATTTTTTATGTTACTAGTGAAAAACTAATAAATAATAAATGATTATCAGACAGAGCTAAGCTACAATAACCTCATGTAAAGGATTAAAAATATTCACCAGTGGTGAAATAATATAAAGTTTGGGTCCAAAATAAAGATGAAGTTATGTAAATATAGTTTTCTATCCTGATATAGAATAACATTTATACTATAAATTAAAACACATCAGGTTAGTTCTTACATTCTCACATACAGTTATGAACCAATGAAAATAATAAAAAATAAAGTATATGTTTATATTTCCAGTGTGTGTGAGTCTAGAACCAATGCATATCTGTGACTAATCATTAGTGATGTGAACAGTCTATGTTCATAGCTCTAAGCTGATCACATGACAGGGAGCTGAGACATATGCTAAGTAGTTTACTGAAGACCCAAACATGTTCCAGACCCAAACACACACTGACTATTTAGAGGAGCTGACATGTCCACCAGATATGATGTATAGCAGATCTATTTCTATATTCTGAGAGAGTGGGTGGAGCCTATTACTATACCATATTTACCTTTATATGTGATGGAGTTACAGACATATTGGAAGATGAAAATGGAAGAATAATAAGGACACACCCCCTCACTATATTATCCATATCTATAAAGTATTGATCAGATCAAACTAAACACTTACATTGTGAATTATTGATTAATCACAGAACTATTGGTAAAATTATGGATTATTTGTTTGTTGAAAGTCGAATCAATCCAATACAATCAGATCTCTTAAAGACTTTGTCTGAAGTGTTTTTGAAGTAAAATGTAAGTTTTTTCATTCTGTGAATGTTTTAAATGTTCAATAATGACCCATTCTTTAATGTTAAACTCATTTTAGTTCTGGGGCCAAATACGGACCAGTTGGATCAGTGGGTTTAAGGCGGGAAAGTTTACAATTTCAACATGAATTTTCTCAAGTTTGCACTTCCAGTTATAAATGAGACATAAAGTATGGAAGGCATCAACAATAGCTCAGTAATAAGTAACATATTTCAATGTCCTGTGATTTATTTATTCATTTTGACCAACTTTTATTTAATTTGGGGAGATTTTGTGGAATAATTTGCGGAAAAATTGTAGGAATTTTTCACCAATCACTTTCACCTTCTCCTACAGGCTGAATCTGGTGCCCTGAAGGGCCACATTTCATGTAGTAATAGTGTGTATTTTGTGGGTCAGGGGTTGTTGTTGTGTTGGTCACTGGCTGCTCTGAGTCGTTCATGTTTGTCTTTAACTTTTTTAAGCACTGAGAAATGTCACATTAACAACACGCACATACGCACACACTCAAACGTGCTCGCACTCAAACTTCTGCCACATTTACATAACTGTCCTCTCTCTCCGTCTCTGTGCTGCTGCTAATTACCCACCGTGTGTGTGTGTGTGTGTGTGTGTGTGTGTGTGTGTGTGTGTGTGTGTGTGTGTGTGTGTGTGTGTGTGTGTGTGTGTGTGTGTGTGTGTGTGTGTGTGTGTGTGTGTGTGTGTGTGTGTGTGTGTGTGTGTGTGTGTGTGTGTGTGTGTGTGTCCATCCGTTTGATTCCTCTTCAGTTTCTCCTCGTTTCAAACTCTACTTTTTGCCTAACGAGGCTTTTTGGGTGTTTTTTTTAATGTGATCCAGAGGCGAGGAAACGCTCAGTATAAAGTGGGCCGTTAGACGCCCCCTAGTGTCAGCGTGTATTATTACAGCAGCAACGCAATAGCAAATAGTTTCCAAATATGTAAACAAATAAGTGAGAGACGTTGCGTTTTCAGGCCAATCACAGGTCAGTGGTCGCTGTGACAACAAAAACAAACACACATCAGATAAATCTACATTTAAATAAGTTGATATGTTAATATTTACCAAAGAACACCAACACTAAACGTCTGCAGGAATCAAATATGTTAATAAAACACAGAGAAACACAGTGTTTACAGTCAGCCAACCCTTACTTTCCTCAGCATTAAACAGAAACCAGTGCCAACGTGAACAGGTTATGGTTCAACTGGTGGTCGTGTTATCTCGTGATTCCAGCAAGTTTATTTTCTCATCTATCTTGGAATAACAGTTTACGGTTTCATTTATGCAGACAACTTTTTTCAGGAAATTAACTTTATAAACATGCAGAATAAAAATCTAACAAAGGTTTGTTTAGAAACACACAAATTATCTTTTAGGAAAATAAAAAAAGGAATTATAAAAATATAGAAACAAATGTCTAAAACAAGACGGTTTCCTGTACAATATGTTTAGGTTTAATTTATTCAGACTTAAACTGTTTTTTCTGAGATTTACTTTGATCTCCTGATGTGTTTTGACTGCCAACTGCCAGTCTTTTTCAGCGGTATCTGCTGAGGGCTTTGACGTTTCCTTGACTTCCGTTTAATAATTCTAGAAAGTACTTTTTGTCTTCTCTTTGAATAATATGTTAAGATTGAATTTATTCAGACAAATGTTTTTCAGGAAAAAGAAGTTAGAGAAAAGAAGTCAAGGAAACATCAAAGGAAACATCGAAGCATTTAGCAGTCACCTCTGAAGAAGACTGGTAGTTGACAGTTGAAACATGTCAGGAGATCAAAGTGTGTGATAAACTTCTTCATATGAAGCTGCTCAGAAAACGCCCTGGAAGACGTGGAGGAAACGTTTATGATCCTCTCAGTGAAAACATCTGCATGTTTAGGAACAGATCTATTCTTCATACGTCTGCACTCATCCAACAGTTGAGCTTCAAGCTCCGCCTCTTCTGGAACTTATAATGAGTCCACTTCTAAATTCTAATGAGTGTCAGAGTGCCAGGAGGAGGAAGAGGAAGTGGGTTAAAGTCTGACAACAAACAGGAAACGAGATGAGGAAAAAAAACTTTTCCCAGAATACACCAGCAGCACCACCTGGTACCAACGCATTCACAACATAACAATAAACACATATGTCAAAGTTTGATTTATTCAGACAACTTCACTTTGATCTTCTGAAGAGGTGGGCGGAGTCTAATTTATACCGGTTTTTTTTAACCACTGGAATTTGGGGGGCACTGGGGGTCATTCTACTTAATCTGTTGTGATCATTCTGAAAAAGCCAATGAACTTTAACTCTTTATATATAATATATTTAACACAGTGAAATGAACATAGGATCTAGCTTTAACATTTCTACTATTACAGATGTTTGTTCTGTAAGCTGATTGAGGTCCAGTGTGAAATATCTACAGTCAGTCATGATGTTCTGTTCCTCACACGTCTTCCTCCAAACCTTTGGACATTGATTCCAGAATAAAAGACACACTTTACGTTCATCAGAAAACAGGACCATGGACCACTGACCAACAGTCCATCATCTTCTCCTCTTTTTTCTGTAAAAACTGAAAAATAAACCGTGATTTCTTCATATTCTCATTTTTTTAATTCCTGTTTTTGTGGGTTTTATGAGCTGGAAGCCCAAATTATGTAAAAATAAACAAATAAATACTTGAAATCGTTTAAATTGTGCGTCCTGAATCTATAATCTATAAAAGTTAAACTTTTTAAATGGAATTATGGAAATTAAACAACTTTTCCATGATATTCTATTTTTTTGGAAAGGGTCTGTATATATAAATAAATATCACTCTGACAATATCATTGTCTTTATTATTAATGTTATTTCTAATGTTGCATCAAAACAACGTCCACTCCTCATATTGTGTAAAAGTAATAAAACTGATTCTTAATCTGCTAAAAAGAAACATTGTTAATGGTTTTTACTGAACTAAATACAGAGTAGATAAAAATAAAACACAATAATAGTTGTAAGCACTGCAAAGCTTTTTAAATGGGACGTTAATGAGTGTTTATGGACACACACACACACACACACACACACACACACACACATAGCTTTCTATTCCTGTCGCTGGGTCTGATTTCACTGTTGTTCTCCGTCCATCGATCCTCCTCAGTTCACCCATTAACCCTTCAATGACCAACATTAACACAGCAGGGGGCGGCAGCGAGTAACACATTTCATCACAAATAAACAAATAAATAAAGAAAGAAAGAAACAGACACAACAAGAACACAGACTTTGTGTTGACAATGACGTTAAAGGAATCTAAAAATAGACAAACACATGGAAACAAACAAACACAACAGAATAAAACAATAAAACTGTGTAAAAGGTAAACTCAGACGTCACTGACAGTTTGTGGCCTGGACTCAGGCTCGTACTGACGATCACTTCCTGCTTCAATGAGACCAACCAAGCTGCGGAGGCGATAAAACATACAGCGAGAAAATGTGACGCAAAGAAGAGCAACGAGACGCTGCGCTGAGTCAGCGTAAGGAGATGGACACTGATTACAGTACAGGAGAGCGAGAACCATCATGTTTGTTTATTTAAACACTAAATAACAACCAGCGGGAACACTTAAAGTTTTATACATTAGTGACATTATGCAGTCATTAGCATGAATAAGGTGTCATTAAGTGTTGCTCACTAAATTACGACACATTTAGAGCTATGTTGGCATTTTTTGGGTTAGGTGTGGTTAGGTAGAGTTAGGGGTTAGGGTAACAAAGGGTTTGGAATGAATGAATGACACTTCATGACAACCTTTATGCTTAAAACTTCAAGTAAAAAGTTACCGTATCATCCTCCACCAATGGAACTAGTGGAACCAATGGAACCAGTGGAACCAATGGAACCAATGGAACTAGTGGAACCAATGGAACCAATGGAACCAATGGAACCAGTGGAACCATTGGAACTAGTGGAACCAATGGAACCATTGGAACTAGTGGAACCAATGGAACTAGTGGAACCATTGGAAATAGTGGAACCAATGGAACAATTGAAATCAATGGAATTAATGGAACCAGTGGAATGATTAAAACCAGTAGAACCATTGGAACCACTGCCAGACCCAGGCCTTAGTGGGGACACAGAGAGGAGGAGTTAAACATCAGGTCAGAAGTTTGAGTCCAAAGATAAAACCTAAAGTTCAGAAAAGACGGAAATGACAAAAATGAGAGAAACCAGAGGACAAAAAAGAAAAAATTAAATCACAAAGTGACAGAAGAAGAGATGTTGAGGAGGATGGACAGAACAGAACAAAGGACGATGGAAAAAAACACAATAAAGTTGAGAAAAAAAGGACAAAAAAGAAGCAAAGCTGGAGGACAAGGACAGAAAGGAACAGACAAAGGAGGTGTTGTGGTTCACTTGGTAATCGTTTAAATTAGTGACTGGTTTTTATCTGAACTAAATAAACAGTCGAGCCTGGTTTTCAGTTCATTAGATAACATGACCACCATTTGAACCAGAACACCCAGCGCTACCAGCTCACGTGATGATCTGTTCATCTTTCTGAATGTGTCACTCTGACACTAGCATAGTGCACGTGGAGTGCACGGCGTGATCACGTGCACGCTCACACTGTAGTTTTTCTGTGTCCGACCAAGTACTAAAATAGATTTTTAATTTTAATCTTGAATTTTCCCAAATATTCTAAGAATCAAAATATTTGAAAAGATTCACATTTACTTTCAATATTTTACCACATATTCATTAGTTATTAGTGATCATAAATAAATACATATATATTGTTTCATGTAAAGAGGAAAATGACATTCATAAAAAAATTATTCATTTTTTCAAATATTTTTTAATTAAGATTAAGATATAAGTACAAACAATAATCCTACAGATTATATATAGATATATATTATATTTGAAATAAAATAAATTCATATTTTAGTTTATTTTGTTTTGATTGGAAAAGGTTTCAGTCTGCAGACACACACACACACACACACACACACACACACACACACACGCTTCATACGGATGCTGTTTGTGTTACAGTGTGACCATCGCTTTGTACATTTGCATGCATTTAATTGTGTGCATGTGTACATGCATGAGCTTGTGTGTGTGTGTGTGCGTGTCCTCAGGCTGTGTGTTGGTCCCTGCTGACCCAGAAAGCCTCCTCTGTGTGTGTGTGTGTGTGTGTGTGTGTGTGTGTGTGTGTGTGTGTGTGTGTGTGTGTGTGTGTGTGTGTGTGTGTGTGTGTGTGTGTGTGTGTGTGTGTGTGTGTGTGTGTGTGTGTGTGTGTGTGTGTGTGTGTGTGTGTGTGTGTCGTTGACAACAGAAGAAGTCGTTTATTAAAAATCTTCAGCTGATTATTGACTGTGCTCAGTGAAGGACAGATGTTGGAGCAGATGTTGGATCGTTTATGGACTTCCATCTTCCCACACATCAGACAAACGTTTAATTTATACGTTTTTTTATTTTATTTCCTTTTTCTCGTCTTTTCCTGTTTCCATTCTTTACTGGTATTTAAACGTCCTCACATTCCTAGCTAACATGCTAATTATAGATTTGTTAATAAAGTCACTTACTGTTAAAAAGTTACTCTGAAATTTAGTGAAATGACATTACGTCATTAGCGGGACGTGTAGCCCCGCCTCCTGTTGAATAAATACCAGAAAATGTGACCTGGTCTAAAACAAGGAAGTGTCATAATGTGACAGGTTTGGGGTCAATTACATTTTTCAATTATAATTACCTTTTTAATTATCCATGTTCAATTATAACTCAATTATGATTATGATAACCAACATTTTTTTCAATTCCAAATAAATTGCAATTATAATTTTTCTCCAGAAAATCAATTACGTTCTCGATTACTAAAGTTCAATTACGATTTTACTAACTTTTATTAATATAACGTTGTGATGATTGTATGTGTGAATGGGTTCATTTTAGCATCTTTACGTTTACATTTTAGTGCATTTATTATAATATTTAATGTAAAAGTTCAACTCGGGACAAGAGTTGGAATTTACTCTTTGTTCAAAACATTACATCTACATACATTATTGTTACTCTGTGAATTGTCCTTATTAAAAACCATAACCACCTGAATGAGTGGGAAACATGATATGAAACATATTTTAATAATTATTAACTACATGTGTGTGAACGCCATAGAACTGTTTTGGGTTTAATGAAATTATAATTTACAATTTTAATAGAATTTTCATGCCAATGACAATTACTCAGTTACAATTTGATTATGATTAAAACAGCAACAGATTTTTAAAATTACAATGACTATTATAATTACACCATAATTGTAATTAATTATCATTTACGTGATTACAACTATAATTGGCCCCAACCATGCATAGTGTTGATTTAGTTTTAGTCTTTTGACTATAATTCAACTTAGTTTTAGTCCAAATTTAGTCAGCACGACTATTTCAGTTATAGTCTAGTTTTAGTCGACTAAATCTGTTACAGTTATGGTTGTCCCATATGTTGAAATTATGTTTTTTTTATTAGTTAATAAAAATATCAACATATTTTGATAGTTTTTGTTCACATGTATTTTTTGATTAGTCATAGTTTAATTATTGTCACTTACAGAAATGTAGTCGACGAAAACTATGCCGAACATTTTTAGTCAAAGATAACGTGTCATTGATCCGTTCATTTTCATTTTGCACAAAGTCGTGCAATATTGCAATATTTTGAATGAGATTATGAGCAAAATCTGACATCACGTCTGTAAACACTCACCTGCCTGTTTCCTGTGTAGAACAGTGTTTTACTGCTTTTAAACACAGAAAAAATAAGTTCAGAGTAAATTTCAGAACTTTGTGAATTGTGTGTTTTCTGTCCGTTTTCCATGATCGTGGAAAATGTGAATCAACAGGCGTTCACAGGACAGATCAGTCGTCAGGTGTTTGTACGACGTGTGTGTGTGTGTGTGTGTGTGACTGAGTGGATGACAGCTTTTGATAAGGTTGGAAAACAGAGCTATCTTCCCCTTTGATGTGTACACGCACACACACACACACACACACACACACACACGCACACACACACACACACACACACACACACACACACACACACACACACACACACACACACACACACACACACACACACACACACACAAGGGGTTCAGAAATCAGATTTGGGAGCTGTGAAGAACAAATGCACTAGGGTTTGAAAAACGAGGCCTGTCTAATCATTCAATTTGGATCCAAGGCAGATGGTCAGACACACACACACACACACACCCACACACACACCCACACACACACACACACACACACACACACACACTGCAGAGAGGGGAAGCAGACTTAGTGCGTTACCAGCTCTAACTTGTTTCCGCTGCACACACTGTCAGAGACATGTGACCAGGGCTGAACGATATGGTCCAAAACTCTTATCGATATTTTTTCTGAAAATGACGATATAAGATATAAATCTTGATAATTTAATTCAAATAAAGTCTGACCATAAAGACAATTCAGGGTTAAATTTGCTAAAGCTACACATTTATTAACAACAGCTGATCAATATGTGTTACTTTAGGCTTTTCCTCCTCTAAGGGACAGCATGTGTGAGTGAGTTCTGTAGTGTGTCTGGGTTAGAACACACTCAGTGATCATCTAATTGTGCTTTACATGTTCTGAGAAGTAAAAGCAGCAGTGACTCCTAAAACGAGTATTTTGAAACAAAATAAGCTTTAATATGCGATATTGTTATTTTCTATACAGCAAAAATGGAAAACTTGATATATCTTCAATCTCAATATATTGCCCAGCCCTAGTGTGACGTGTGTGTGGTTGATTTCACGTCTCATTTCCTTGTTCTAAACGTGCAGTCACTAACCCTCCCAGTTAAACCACTCCACAGACGCACTGGTCAGGGTCTGATTGCTCCCTGAGGATCAAATCATGTGTGAAGAAGATGTTCAATCACTGCAGAGACACTCGAATCAAACGCTCCTCGTCTGCTGAGTGAAGGATCCAAAACACACGGGGTGTGTTTAAGATAAAGAGGCGTCTCACTCTCACCCTTCAGCAGAACATGTTGGAGAACCAAAACGCTGCACAACACTCACACATCACTATAAAAATAACTGATTTACTAATAACTGAGCTCTGACCATTCAACAACCAATGAGAATAAACATAATAACTACAACCAACTCAGTTTGTTCCTTTAAACATGTTGAGTATCTTTAAAGGTCACATGTCATGCTATTTTTCACCATCTCCTTTTATTCTAAGAACCTCAAAAACATAGTATTTAAGGTTTATTTCCCCAAACTCTCCTGTTTTCCAGAGTTTTAGCCTCTGAAAAGTCACTTTCTGACCAACTCTACGCAAACAGGCTGATTTGAGTGAGTGGGCGTGTCTATAGACTGGACACTGACTTACTCCTCCCCACACAGTGACGTAGGGCCTCCTCCCACCCACTCTGTAGCTGAGCTCATGCTCCTTTATAAACACAGAGCATGGGGGCGGGGCATTCACCGGTACATACATAGACTGTAGAAAATACATACATAGCACTGTGTGAAGGATGCTGATATACTCACCTTTGTGGGCGTGTCTGTTTACATGTCAATCATGGCAGAGAGCTTTCTGGAGGAGTGGCTTCTCCAGCTCAGTCAAATTCATCATCAAAGTGGGAACGCATCATCAAATAGTAGCGATGTGTTTGTGTTCACCCTGTGGTAATAAAGTAGTAAATCAATTGGGTTAGCGTAGCACGTAGCAGCTGGTTTCACATGTTAGGTTAACTTAACTTGTAGCCACCAGTCACACATGTTTGGTTAGCTTAGCACGTACCAATAATATGGCATGTTTGGTTAGCTTAGCACGTAGCAACAATCTCACCTGTTTTGGTTAACATAGCACGTAGCAATCAGTTCCACATGTTTGGGTTAGCTTAGCACGTAGCAACAAGTCTAACATGTTTGGTTAGCTTAGCATGTAGCAACCAATTCTATATATCTGGTTAACTTAGCACGTAGCACCAAGTCTCACATAGTTGATTAGCTTTGCATGTAGCGACGTTTTACATGTTTAGATAGCTTAGAATGTAGCAACAAGTCTCACCTTTTTGGGTTAGCGTAGCACATAGCCGTCAGTCCTACATGTTTCGGTTAGATTAGCTTGTAGCAAAAATATGATCTATTTGGTTAGCTTAGTAAAGGGCAACCAGTCTAACTTGTTTGGTTAGCTTAGCACCTGATGACCTACCTATTTAGGTTAGTTTAGCATGTAGCAACCAGTCCCACATATTTTCAGTTTGGTTAGCTTGGCACGTAGCAACTGGTCCCACATTTTTGGTTAGCTTAGCCCGTAGCAACAATGTCAAAAATTTGGTTAACTAAGCATGTAACAGACAGTTCCACATGTATGGTTAGTTTAGCATGTAGCGAAAAGTCACATGTATGGTTAGCTTAGCATGTAGGGAAAAGTGACATGTATGGTTAGCATAGCATGTAGCAACAAGTCTCAATTGTTTGGTTAGTTTAGCACGTAGCAACCGGTTACATATGTTTGGTTTAGCGTAGCTCGTAGCGACAAGTCTCCAATGTTTGGGTTAGCGTAGCATGTGGCAGGCAGTTCCACATGTTTGGGTTAGCTTAGTATGCAGAGGTGCTGTCAAATTTTTTTTTTTGCCATTTGTAATATTTATAACTTTTGTAAAAATATTTGCTTTGTTTTTTAAGTCAAAAACCAAGCAACATTTCGTAATATTTCGCTAGTTTTTTGAGAAAGATCAATTATTAACAATAAAGTTGGTCTTATTAGCACGATCAATGAAATAAGAACTTTGAATGTTTGACTATGTTTGCAATGGCATGGATCCTATTCTAATGTGTGTGTGTGTGTGTGTGTGTGTGTGTGTGTGTGTGTGTGTGTGTGTGTGTGTGTGTGTGTGTGTGTGTGTGTGTGTGTGTGTGTGTGTGTGTGTGTGTGTGTGTGTGTGTGTGTGTGTGTGTGTAGCTGGTGCACTGGACCAGTCCTCAGCAGGATCAGGATGAGAACATGGCTAACTGTGTGTTTCCAATGGGACCAGAGAGCTTTCAGCGCTTCACGCCGGACTCCCTGGCGGCCATCGAGCAGCGCATCATCCAGGAGGCGTCCCGACGCACCAAACAGTACCAGGAGGTGTGTTCTATGGACGTAGAACCCATAACAAAGCGATGTGACCCTAAACTGGTTCTGTGTTCCAGGACCATGGCGACGTGGAGCTTCTCTGGCCCCGCGCTGACCTGGAGGCTGGAAAACTACTGCCTCGCATCTTTGCCGACATCCCCCCCCACCTGGTGGGGGTTCCCCTGGAGGACATCGACCCGTACTATTTCAAAGACAAGAGGGTGGGTCACAGCTGGAACCTTGGGAACGTTCTCACGCTGTGCACATCTCAATGGTTCATTCAATTCATTCATAGTGTCTGAGAAACAAAGGGAGAACTAATAGAACCATTAGAGCCAGTGTTACCATGGAAACCAGTGTTACTATTAGAACCATTGCTACCATTAGAACCATTGTTACCATTAGAACCAGTGTTACCATTAGAACCAGTAGAACCTGTTTTCCCTCATGGTGACGTGTTCCTCTGCTTGTCCTCAGACCTTCGTAGTCCTGAACAAAGGGAAGACCATCTTCCGTTTCAGTGCCACGTCCGCCCTCTACATCTTCAACCCGTTCCACCTGGTCCGTAGGGTCGCCATCAGGATCCTGGTTCACTCATATCCTTGGGCCGTTTGTGACTGCGGCGTGGACCGCCCACAGGGTGGTGGAGGGTCATCAGGGGGTCAGCCTGTGGCATTGTTTGTTTGTTTGTTAGCGTTAGTGCTCAGGGTCAAAGGTCACAGTGTTGATGCTGATCCATCACTGCTTCCAGCTGTTTCCAACTGTTCCAACCTTTATTTATTTCTCTTTCCTGTCATGGCTGTTCTCATAAATATTACAATAAAACTATAGAAATATCCTCTCAAAGTCACATGGTTTAACGTGAATCCAAAACCAGTGTGAAACCAAAATCAGACCAGTCTAGAACCCAGACTGGTCAGAAACCGTGTGAATGCAGACTGTTATCAATTCAAACTGCTCTGAAAGCGATACCAGAGGCAGACTGAACCAGTTCAAATTGTCAATCAGAGCTAGAACCTGAAACGGTCTGAAACCAGTTTAAAGCAACAAGCTTTTAAACTCGGTCTATTGCAGGGGGACCATGTGAAAGCACCAAGTATAAAGGGTGTGAAACCAGTTTAAAACAAACACCTGAATATTTTCTAAACCGGTCTGAAACCAGAACAGGATGAAAGTAGTCCTATAATGTCTGAAATGGTCTGAAACCAGTTCAAATCTAAGACCAGATCTACTGTAGAATTGGTATGAAACCAGTTTGAAACTTAATATGTTGTAGGTCTAAAGTCTCATTTAAATTTAAACTTAAAGTCATATTTTACAGAATGATGTTGGATTGTCATAGACACACACACACACACACACACACACACACACACACACACTTCTATTTTTACACGTGCTGAGAAGTGTCGGTCGACGGACACACTCCCGTTGTCGAGAGGATAAGTGTGTGTGTGTGTGTTTCTGTGTGTGTGTGTATAGGTCGCCATCAGAGGTGTTGTCGTGTGCTTGTGTGTGTGTGTGTGTGTGTGTGTGTGTGTGTGTGTGTGTGTGTGTGTGTGTGTGTGTGTGTGTGTGTGTGTGTGTGTGTGTGTGTGTGTGTGTGTGTGTGTGTGTGTGTGTGTGTGTGTGTGTGTGTGTGTGTGTGTGTGTGTGTGTGTGTGTGTGAGAGGCTGAGGACGTGTGTGAGAGATGAAGTGTGTCCTGGAGTCATGCCTGAACACAGCGGCGCCACTATGACAAGCTGTGGTGTTAGAGACACACACACGCGCGCGTATATATGTGTAGTGTGTGTGTGTGTGTGTGATAATTATGAACTTCTATAAGTTGTACACACGCTGAGTGAGTGGGCGGAGTAATGGCATCTCCTGTATGGTGGCCTGTGAGGCTCACAGCTGTCGCCGTGGCAACTTGCCTCCCGCCTCCAATTAACGATAATCAGGACTTATTAAAAGCTGTGATTGACAGCTGGAACAGGCTCCGCCCACCTAATGGTGTTTGTTTCCTAAAAATATCATCTGAAGAGTGAACCTGAAACCTTTGTTTGTTCTTTGGCAGGAAGCTTTGGATTACATTAGTATTGTTATTAATGTGATTATTGTCATTTTTTCCATGTGGTTATTATTTTTAATGTTATTATTTTCATTAATATGTTTATTATTTTTGCTATTAATTGGATTATTATTATTACTGTGAATAATCTAACTCAAAAATGAATTAATGGATTGTGATGAAATCTTGAGGAAATATCCCAAATAAGATAAAGAACATGTGATTAGATCCAGATCAATATTGATCATTAAATGAATTGAATTTATCATAAATCCCTATGTTCAGCTCTATGAGATGGTTCTACAGCTCCTCCTGCTGGTCACTTTGTGCGTTACATGCTGTAGTTATAAATTGCGTTTCACTTCCTGTTTAGATCAAACAGCAGCACAGACACGTGATAAAAAGTGTTTGAGTTTGTGTCTCTGATTGATGCTGTTGTTATTGTTGTTGTTGTTGTGTGTGTTGATGGTCTGTAGCCCCTTAACTGACTCACTCTGTTCAGTCTGTTCATCATGTGCACCATCCTGACCAACTGCTGCTTCATGGCCATGTCAGAGCCTGCCTACTGGGCCAAGTACCTGGAGTAAGTACCTCTGTACATTTGTCTGTACATCCGTCTGTACATCCGTCTGTACATCTGGAAATTTACTTTGATCTCAATAATTCTAGCAAGTTTATTTTGTCCTCTTTATACAGTATATATATATATATAATATGTAATAAGTTTATCTCCTGACATGTTTCAACTGTTAACTGCCAGTCTTCCTCAGAGGTGATTACTTTGATGTGTCCCGATGAGTTCTCTCATAATGAAAGCATCAAAGCCTCTTCTGATGACTTTCATGTGTCCTGATGTGTTCGGGTGACAGGGGGCGTGGCCAACTTGAGAGTTTTCTCAGAAAGAACTCATAAGGACATTCAGACAGAATGAATAAGTGAAGCTGGAGTTTGATTCATATTTATCTTCTTTCTGCTCCGTTTCTTCTTCTCTGTCCTTCATCACTTCGTCTTTCTTTTCTTCTGTCTGTAATCCTGTTTCTCTGGTTCACCCTTTAACCTTTTTAGTTCCATGTGTCAGCGGTTTTAGAACACTGGGTGTTCTGGACATTAAAGGTCACATATCATGCTATTTTTCACACATCTCCATTTGTTCTAAAAACCACAAAAACATAGTAGTGGTTTGAGGTTTATTTTCCAGAGTTTTAGCTTCTGAAAAGTCACTTTCTGAGCAGTAACCCTAACGCTATTCATGAGTGGGCGTGTCTATAGATGCAGAATTGCCTGCATATCTCGCTCTTTAACGAGGGGGATCAGTGATCACCAAAGCAAATTTATCACAACTTCTCTTCACAGTTGTTTATTCAGTCGGTGTGGAGCCTCGGTCTGAGAGTAGGACAAGAACAAGTCTAGAACCAAGATTGGCCAGAACTAGTGTGAAACCAGTCTGAAACTACAAACAATGTCAATCTGCTCTTAACCCAGAACCAGAACTGGTTTTAAACTAAGTCTAGGTCTATATCCAAGGCCAGACCCAGACCTGGTGTGAAACCAGATGCTAAATGTGGTTGTGCGTGCGTTCCTCTACAGGTACACCTTCACTGGGATCTACACCTTTGAGTCGCTCATTAAGATCCTGGCGCGGGGCTTCTGCATCGGACCCTTCACCTTCCTCAGGGATCCCTGGAACTGGTTGGACTTTAGCGTCATCGTCATGGCGTGAGTGAATCCACACGAGTCACATGACCATCACACATTAGTCTTAGTGTTTGTTTAGCTTTCTGCTACACAAAAACCACGTTACGATAATGCTATAACTTTAATTACATAGGCAGGATTAGCATTAGCATTAGCCTGAGTTTATTCCTAGCACAGAACTAGCAGCATTAGCTGATAGCTGATGAGCTAACTTGATGCAAATGTTAGCGTCATCCTTTTTAATTTTGTACTGGAGGACTTGTCAGATTTAGCTTCCACCCTTGCTGAGTCATGCTGTTTATTTTAGCTAGCGCCGGTGTTACAAACCTCTGGGTTATGATGATTATCAGTTTATCATCATCATCAATGCAACTGTTTGGTATTTCTCTGTATGTTTCCAATGAATGTGGCGTGAACAAATAATTCAATAAAGTTAATCAATAGAAAGGCTAGTGATCAGAAACTTTTGCCTTTTAAAGACAAACTGCTGTTGGTGAATTCCAGGAGCAGGTGTTTGTTTCCTGCAGAGCTTTCAGAATAAGAGTCAGAAAAAGAGCAGAAATAATCAGAGATTTGCTCAGCGTTTCTGACACCAGTCGAGGCGTCTCAGGCGATTAAAACTGCGGCCGCGGGAAGAAAAAAAGGCGCCTCTGTGAGCATTTTGACGTCAGTTAGTGCTGCGAGGCAGAAGTGTTATTTGTTAACGTCGGACACATTTGCACAGTAAGGAGAAACGGAGCAGTCGGACCAACAAAAGGCAAACTTCAAGCTGTCTGTCATTAGAATGACTCGGCATTTTCAGCTGCTTCGTCTGCAGCCGCAGAAAATAGAGATGACTGCTTTTTACTTCTGCTATAATACTTTATAAAGCTCAACTCACAGCAGTCAGCCACAAGATTAGGGACACTCATGACTCACAAGCTGGACAAGGTCATCCAATGCTAACAGGGAGCATATAATGCTAACGGGAATCAGCCAGTGCTAACAGAAACCATCATCTAATGTTAACAGGAACCATAATTAATGCTAACATGAACCATCATTAATTCTAACAGGAACTATTCAATGCTAACAGGGAGCATCTAATGCTAACAGGAACCATCATCTAATGCTAACAGGAACCATCATCTAATGCTAACAGAAACCATTATCTAATGCTAACAGGAACCATCATCTAATGCTAACAGGAACCATCATCCAATGCTAACAGAAACCATCATCTAATGCTAACAGGAACCATCATCCAATGCTAACAGGAACCATCATCTAATGCTAACAGGAACCATCATCCAATGCTAACAGAAACCATCATCTAATGCTAACAGGAACCATCATCCAATGCTAACAGGAACTATCCGGTGCTAACACTGCTGCTCTGTGTGTGTCCTGATCTGGATGGATCTGCTGCAGATACCACAGCACACATTCAGAGGTCTCACAGTGTTTGGTGTTAGCATGATGCTAAACATCTGAGGGAAGTGTCAGAGGAGGAGGAGGAGAGACAGTAAAGACATTTTTTGGTTTGGATAGCGATCCGATGCTAATCAATCAGAACAGGAAGATAAATGATTAGACCAACCTATCGGATCGATGCTTAACCCCTGAGGCCCCAAGGAGGCGTGGCCTCAGCCTGGGGACTCCTGACCTTTAAATGGAGGAACACGTAACCATGATGACCTCGTAGAGACTCGGAGAGAGAGAGTCTAACCAATGAGAGACGTTGTGGATGTTCTTCTGAGAACTGATGACAAACTATCTTTCACTCGCCAATGTGACGCTAAAAAACAACTTACAATTCAACATATGATGAAAATATGGCTAGTTTTTATTTCATGGCTTATTCTCATCAGTGGACAACTGTAGGGTTTCACTGAAAAATAACATTTAATGAGATGTCAAAGTTCTTCTTCTTTGGTTCTGCTTTCTGTGTAGTGTTGTGGTCAAGACCACATTATCCGAGACCAAGACGTGCCAGAGACCAGAATGCACCGAGAAAAGACCAAGAACGTTCTCTCTCTTTAGTTTTAGATTCTTTAAAAGTTATTTGACAGACAAAAAAACCGCATGAATAGCAGATATTTATCTTTTTGACCAAGTTCTCCTCATGAGTTAAGAATAATAATAATAAAATATGGCTTAGTGGTTAAGGATGCTGGACTTGTAATCAGAGGGTTGCCGGTTCAAGCCTCACCAGGGCCATCACTGTGGGATGTTGAGTAAGTCCCTTAACCCCGAACTGCTCCCCAGGTGCCGCAAAATGGCTGCTCACTGCTCCTCAGGGATGGGTTAAATGCAGAGGACAAATTCCATTAATGTACTAACATTACATGGGCAATTAAAGGCAAAAGCCCCGATTTAATCTTAATCTTTAATAATAGCAGAAATCAGTGCTGGTCTGGATAAAATAAAATCCTGAATATGGACATTCAGAGACCGAGACCTTTAAAATCTGGTTTCCAGACCAAGACCAGTCTGTAATACTACAGCGGAAGTACTAAGTATTTATTTGTCAGAACGTTATAAACATTATAAACACATGAATTACTCTGAAAATCTTTGATTTTAACGCTGCTTAGTCCAAAAGCAGCGTCTCGGAGAGAGATGTGGAATGTCTGAATCATATTTCATACACATTAATCACAGGGAAACATGTACGACCATTGACCTACAAAACTGTGCACAAACAAACAACATGTGAGGGCTGTCAGGACTTGAGATCCCAGACCAAGAAAATGCATTAAATGTAATAAGAAAGTTATGGATGTTACAAAAGAAAGTGAAATATTAGAAGATCATTTTAATCACAGATAAATATTAGATGAATACAAAGACAAATGAAGCCTTTGTGTTTCCAAGTCTAATAAGAGGTCAATTCAAAGGTTCTGTGGTTTCTTCTGAGCATCAAGTCCACCTTCATATTACTGCATCTTCATACATGGTGATAATCACTGATAATCAACATTTAGAAAAAAAAACAAAACAACAAAAGAAGAAGCTACATTGTTAGAAAGACATTCATGTCTATCACGAGAGGAAAGAAGGACACCAGGGAGTCCAACGACAATGGGCGGAGCTTATTAATGAGAAACCCCCAGGACAGAGACCAGATGAAGGACCAGGGGGCGGTCCTCAGTGACGAGAAAAAGACAAAACACACCAGCAAGACAAGGTCAACTTTAGGTCGTTTATTAGTTAGGAAGGAGACACACACACACACACACACACACACGGTTAAGAGCGCACTAAGTAAACATGTCAACACAAACACGTCGCCCCTGACATGTCACCTCTTCATCGCCCAGTGTTATTAAAACCAGAGTGATGGTCAGTACACACACACACACACACACACACACACAACCCCTGATTGATGCCTTTAGCCCCTCCCATTGAGTCCATGTTGTCATGGTAACCAACAACCCCCCACCCTCTCTCCCTCCATCGTAGGCCAGTTGCGTGTGCCTGTTACCGCGGTAACGCAGGTGCTTGTATTTCTAAAGTTTACGTTAAACAGCATTTGTTGGTAAACAACTGTTTGTTCACTTCAACATTTTAAACTTTTTTACATTTATAATGTGTTATTTAGGAGAAATGTGAAAATTGATATAAAATATGATTTATTTCATAAAAACACCTAAAATCATCTTTTGATAATAAAAACATTTCATCCCAAAGATCCAGATTAATAACAATAGTTCATAAGATGAATTATGTGTGTTTTGTTTGAAGGAGGAAACATGATTATATCAGAGACTGAATGAAAAGTGAAAGTATTGGTAGTGAGCGTGTGCGCGCTGTTCAAGGGTCTCAGTGTGAAGTGTCTGCTGTCACGGCGACCGTCTCCTCACTTCCTGCATCTAAACGGCCTGTTAAGCCCTCCTGAGTGATTCAATCAGCAGCTGAAACATGAGCCCTAATGGAGGACGTTAGCGTTAGCTTCAGAGCCTCCAACATGGCTCCGCCCACACTCACCAACTACAGCAAAGATAGAGAGTCTGAGAATAACACAGGAAACAACAACGTCTTTGTGTTTTTTGGTTAACGTTCATGTTGGAAATCTGTAATTGTTTTGATGTTTTTGAAGTTGATGATTAGAGGATTTTGTCTTTTTGTGTATTATTCTGAAATTTCATTTGTTTTTGGAGTTATTTTGTGCGTTATTTTAGCGTTGCACCAAATCAGATCGAGGGACACATGTGGCCCCCGATCCACCAGTTTAAAATGACTCCTGCTCTCCTGAAGAAAGACACGATGAATACATTTCAGCCTAGAAAAGAAGAGATGAGATAAAACAAAGACAAAATGCATTAAACACGACAAAACACACCAGACATGAGAAGACAAGAAAAAGTTCTAGCTGCTGCGCAGCAATGGTTGGGGCCAGGCAACTTTGTCGAGCTGAGGCTTGAACTCCAAGAAATATCCTCTGTCACTGAGCTAGTTAGCATTAGCACATGGAAATGTCACCTGTTGCTTCACTAATTCACTAATCCACTCACCTGTGTGCACACAGCAGCATTTTAAAAAAAATGAGTGATTGAGACTAAAATACTCATATTACATGTAGACAGCATGGAGATGATGGTAATATGTTTTAAATAATTATTTATTGGCTCCATCAGTGACGTTTGAAAATGACATTTTTACATTGACTCCAATTGTTAGCATGAGATTATAATTGAAAATGTGAAAAATTATACTTTAAGATAAAATTCTAATATTTTTCAAACTTCATCTACAATGACTCTAAAAATGTAATTTATTTTTTTTAAAAAAGGAACAGTTTTATTTAGAATTTGCAGGGATGTCAAACATGTTTTTAATAAAAACACAGTGATAGACTAAATCATTTAAATGTAAAAAAGACATTTTGGTGGAAGTTACAAACCTGTGGCACATTTGGTTGATTTATTGTGAATTTTCTAAATGTTGAATTTGAAATGTTTGCTGTAGCGCCACCTTTAGGATGATTGGTCTGTTTTTATAGCTGAGGTAATCTGAGATGGAACTGGAGCTTTGTGTGAAATTTAAGAATTGTTTGCGAATGGGAAGAAAGATTTAATTAGAAGACAAAAATTTCGGACGAGACAAATTTAAGCCGAGATAGACCGGAATAAACAAAAGACAAGACAAATTTACAGTACAATAAGATAGGATGATGATTCCAGATAAAACAAAGCATGGTGGAGGAAAGGAAACTAAAGTGTCGTGTTGTGTACTAATGGTTGTGTGTCCGACTTGTCGCTCTAACAGACATTGTGTACTAATAATTGTTAGTCCGACTGTAACGGACATTGTTGTGTACTTGTTCCCGCTCTCCTCTGCTCTGTCTCCCACACACACTGCCCCCTACAGGCTGTTAACAGAGTTTATCAAAGTAGGGAACCTGCAGGCGTTGAGAACCTTTAGAGTGCTCAGAGCTCTGAAAACCATCTCAGTCATCCCAGGTAAGGCCCGCCCCCCCCACCAGGGGGCGATGCGCTCACCATGGCTTCGTCTTGTTCGTCCAATGTCTGCTGTGTGTCGCGGCAGCTGGCCACGCCCACTTTCCCTCCTGATACCCACTCAGAGCTCCCTGTGGTTTAATGGAAACGAAAACAAAGGAAAAGTCAGTTGTGATGCGGCTCAGCGCGGCAGAAAAAAAGCCCAGAAGAAGAATTTTATTTAGTCTGAGAAACGCAAATAAAACCAAATATGATATAAGTTTAAGACAGGACTGAGTGTGGCCGTACACCCTGGAAAAGTTCAGAGTAAAGCTAAATAAGTTAACTAATGCTAAAGCAAAGAACGCTAATTTAAGCAAAATGAGCAAAATACAGCTAAATAAGTTAAATAAGGTCAACGGTAAAGGTTAAACAGCGTGGGTTTTAAACCCGCTCTGAGCGCTGAGGATCTGACTTGTCCTTGTCTCCGCCCGCCTGTGCTGCCCTTGTCCTGTGTGTCACCTCTGTGTGTGTGTGTGTGTGTGTCTTTGTGTGCGTGTTTGTGCGTCTGCTTGCAGATATGTTACTGAGGTTGTGGACCTCGGTAATGTGTCGGCCTTACGGACGTTCAGGGTGCTGCGAGCGCTCAAAACCATCTCAGTCATCCCAGGTGAGGACCGCCGGGGCGTAGAAACCCAACGCACCCCCTTCGGCCTGAGGCAGAACTGTATAGAGCACTGACGGTTGTGTTTGTTTTCTTCACCCTGCGCTCCGCCCGCCGGCCAGGCGCAGATGTTTGTTAGCGTTAGCGGTGGCGGTTTGCAGCAGGAAGATCTTTAGAGTGTTTCTGTGAATCAGCTGTAAACAACAGAGGCTAAACAAACAAATAAACAAAGAAAGAAAGAGAAGAAGAAAACGCTACATGTCATGTTAGAATAACAAATACACCACATTCAAAATGGGTGAATCTTTATTGAGATTAGCTGTTAGCCTCTGTGTGTTTTCATGGTGCATGTTAGCATGCAGTGCTAACAGCGCTACCACTGCTATAACCATGTTTAGCACATGCTCTAATGCTAACATTGTAGCAGTGGAGCTCCTGCTGGTCATTCATTGGCTGACAGACGCCTCCATGTTGACCACATGATCAGAATCCAGGAAGTGAGCGTTTAAACTGCGTCTGTTTCTACTGAATCAAACGAGGAAGTGTTAGAAAATACTAAATCCTGTGTGTTTGTGTGTTTGCTTCCTTTGATGTGTCACTGTATTGTTGTTTTATAGTAGTGGTTAGATCTGCTGGTTTTCACACTTTCCCTCACAGCGTTGCCAGGTTGGATTATCATACAGAGGCTAATGTTGCCAAAACTAAAAAACGCTACTCTACATCACTTTGTGTGGGGCCCGTTTCATATTCTTTATAAATATGTTGTGTATATTTCCAGGTGAGGGAGATGGAAAGTTGAAGATTAATCTTTGCATTCCACATATTGGTTTAGCTTTGCATATGGCAAGCAGTCCCACATCTTTGTGTTAGCTTAGCATACGAGAACCATCTTTGCATTCCACATCTTTGAGTTAGCTTAGCATATAGCAACCAGTCCCACATCTTTGAGTTACCTTAGCATATAGCAACCAGTCCCACATCTTTGTGTTAGCTTAGCATATAGCAACCAGTCCCACATCTTTGTGTTAGCTTAGCATATAGCAACCAGTCCCACATCTTTGAGTTAGCTTAGCATATGAGAACCAGTCCCACATCTTTGAGTTAGCTTAGCATATGAGAACCAGTCCCACACCTTTGTGTTAGCTTAGCATGTCGCTCTGTTCGCTGAGCATGCTCAAAGTGTAAAGGGGTGGGGCTATGTTTACTTGGTTCAAACTCTGAAAGTTTAAGAATGTGTCTTGAATGTGGAAGCTATTGGATAGTTAGCGCTAGGAATGGTTGCTATGCTAAAGACATTTAGCTTCACCTCACTGAGATCAAACCGTCTTACTGAAAAAAAATCATTTTGGCCATCTTACCCTGATAAGATAAAAGGCCTGTGTTTATCGTACAGATGTGGTAGATATCGCACACCTGGCAACGCTGCTCACCTTAAAGGGATGAAAATTAGCATCTCCTGCTACGATAATTCTGATAGAATGTTTGCTGTGAATCTAACGTTATTGTTTTTGTCCTGGGAGTAGCTTTGCTGCACGTTTAAACTTTAAAAACTATGAAACACTTTTCTATAGAGCAGCTAACCTGTTGGTGTATGAGCTCACCTGGTCATCATTATAACTGGTGACTTAGCTAAAATACAAAGTTAAAGTATGATTATTTGCAAAACTTATTTGGTAAATATAACAATTTACAATCTATGTTCCATATATTACATATTACATTCAAGTTTGGGGTAAATTTAATTTTTCAATCACAACTACATCTTCAATTATCTATGATCAATTACAGCTCAATTACCATTACGCTGACCTGCATTTTGACATAAATCATTATTTCCTCCCTGAAAGTCAATTAAAATTATGTTCTCAATTACACTATTATTATTGTTCAATTACAATTACTGAGCCTTGTGTTAGCTTTCTGTTAGCATCTCTAATGATTACGGGTCAGTTTGACCCATGTCTTAAATCAGCTGTAAAATACATTAAAAAATGCAATTATCTTAAGTCAAGTACAATTCAATTATGATTGCAACAGCGACATTGTCTTTCAATTACAGTTATAATTACGTCATTATTGTACTTATTAATTACACAATTATAATTTACCCCAACTCTGTATCTCTTATATTACAATATTTAGTTTAAAGCTACATGTGCTCTATGTTCTGCTTTGTTTATATAAAAACAATAAGCTCCTGAAGGTGTCATCAGTGCAGAACTGCAGCTCTCCAGGACTGTGCTATCTGTTGATGATGTCGGAGCTAACGCTAATGCTAACCGTCAGGTCTGAAGACCATTGTGGGGGCTCTGATCCAGTCAGTGAAGAAGCTAGCAGACGTGATGATCCTCACCGTGTTCTGTCTCAGCGTGTTCGCCCTCATCGGCCTCCAGCTCTTCATGGGAAACCTGAGACAGAAGTGTGTGCGTAGCACGGAGCACTGCAACACAACTCTGCTACACAACAACAACACATTCTACTGCAACAACAGGAACTGGAGCTCAGTGAGAGAATTCATCCAGGACGAAGGTACACACACACAAACACACACACACACACACTATCAAATATTCAGCACAGGTGTGTGTCTACTTCGGTGTTTTTAATCATTTTTTGTTGTAAAATCTCCCCATTCATTTCAATTGAGAATTTCAACATTTTAAGATTTAACGTCTTCAACCTTGAACTTCAGATGTTTAGCTAATTCTTCCACGGATTCCACCCAATTCAACGTTTGCTAAAGCTAGGCTAATGTTAATATTAGGCTAATGTTATGCTAATATTAGGCTAATGCTAATGTTAGCTAAGGCTAACGAGCATTAATGCTAGGCTAATGCTAGTTAATGTTAATGTAAATGCTAAGTTAATGCGAGCAAATGTTAATGCTAATCTTAATGTTAAGTTAATGCTAATATTAATGCTAGTACTGTGTTACAGCTAATGCTATATTAGTTCATGCTAGTTAGTGTTAATGCTAGCTTATGTTGATGCTAATGCTGGCTTAATGTTAGGTTAATGCTAACAAATGCTAATGCTAGTTAATGGTAGTTTGTGTTGATGCTAGTGCTGGGCTAATGCTAGAGTAATGCTAACAAATGGTAATGTTAGTTAATGGTGGTTTATGTTGATGCTAGTGCTGGGTTAATGCTAGAGTAATGCTAACAAATGTTAATGTTAGTTAATGCTAATGCTAGCTAATGTTAGCATTAGCATTAACTAGTTAGTTAATGTTAATGCTAGGTTAATGCTAATGCTAGCTAATGTTAGGTTAATGCTAATGTTAGCTAATGTTAATGCTAGGCTAATGCTAGTGCAGTGTTAAATGATGTGGGCTAGCACCTGCATCCTTGTTGAATATTTGTGTTTACGTTGCACTCCGTCCGTCATCCATGTTTGATAAACATTGTAATGTGTGTACACTAAAGTACACACGTTGGCACAGACACACAAACACTGAAAACATACACAATCATTGACAAAACATGTTCACAGACGTGTGTGTGTGTGGGTGTGTGTGTGTGTTGCTACAGGGACTGTTGTTTTAATGGACTGGACAATGTCATTACAGCACACTGACATCAACACACACACACGCACACACACACACACGCACACGCACGCACACGCACGCACGCACGCACGCACACACACACACACACACACACACACACACACACACACACACACACACACACACCTATGAGATGTGACACATGCTCAGGTCACCAGAGGTCAGCAGTTAAACACTCATTCTTTGATGTGTCAGCCGATCTGATCCACACACACACACACACACACACACACACACACACACGTTTATTTTGTATTTTTTGTGTTGCTTACTTTTGAAACATTGTTCAAAGATTCATTTTTTTATTAATACTAACACATTAATGAATGAATTAATTAAAACATCCAAAATTCATATTTCATTTTGAAAGGTGTATTATTTAGCTTTACATTGAATATAAAGTTTAATATTAAATATGTATCTGTGATTTGCGCTGTCTTTACTGTAAGGATGTTTACTCATTTCCAGTCGGTGCCTCCATCAACACTAGTGTCCCTCACAGGCCTCCGTATCGACCCGTAAAAGCTGCCGTGAAACCCGAGAGCTGAGATCAATGTGTGTGTGTGTGTGTGTGTGTGTGTGTGTGTGTGTGTGTGTGTGTGTGTGTGTGTGTGTGTGTGTGTGTGTGTGTGTGTGTGTGTGTGTGTGTGTGTGTGTGTGTGTGTGTGTGTGTGTGTGTGTGTGTGTGTGTGTGCCTTTCACAATAAGAGCCCTGATAATCAATGGACAACTTCACATCTGATAATATGCCCAGAAATCAAACATGGACGACTTCTCCATGAAAGCGTTCACATCATTTAAATCCTTTTAAAACACAGATGTAGAAGTAGAAGAAGAAGACCTTTCTACTGTTGCATCTGTGGGAACGAGGCGCCAGTGATCAGTGTTTGTAGTGAAGACGGTGAAAATAATTTGTTTCTTTTTCAATATTATTATAGTTATTGATAAGGCAATAATGTTTTATTTTTGTTTTTGTTTTTACCTTATTCACATTACTATTATTAACGTAAGTAATTCCACCCTGGGATAAATAAAGTACTGATTTGTTTTTAATGTTGTTAATATTATTTATTTTATTTTATTTTTTTAACCCAAACAAACTGCGACACAGTGACGTCATGAACCCGAAGTCCCACACTCAATACCTCAATGCTGTCATCTTAATATCAACGTTATGCTACACCAAATTACTCCAAAATAACAGATACACACACTTGTGGTATTTGGAAGTTTCAGGTTGAACTCGTACCGTGTCGGGGAGATTTTTGCTATACACACACGCACACACACACGCACACACGCAGACCATTGCTGCTTTATAGATAGATACATTACTATTATAATGTGTAATGTTGTTGTTTAACACTCTTAGTTTTTTCACATTATTTATTATTGTTTTTATAATTATTTCTATTTATTTATTTTTTTCACATTATTATTATTATTATTATTATTATTATTTATTAATAATAATATTTTTGTTGTCATTGTGCTGTGCTTCTGAGTGCAACTACAATAAAGATATTATTATTAATAAATCAAAGTAATGTGAAAAAATAAAGTATTATTAATATTGATTTTTTTCACATTATTATTATTATTATGACTATTTATTAATAATGAAATCTTTATTTGTTAATGTTGTGCTCCTGCTCTGATTAACGACCCTAACGAGCTCTGCCTGGCGTCACTGAGCAGATTAACGTGTTCTCTCGGTTCCGTGTGGCGTTCCTGTGCTGACTCGTTCTCTCAGGATTTTTAAGGAGAAATGAAATTAGTCGGCGTGTGAAGGCGTCACGCTGACACAATTTTCCTGTTTGTGCGACGTCGTCACTCTGGGTGGGCGGGGGGGGGGGGGGGGGGGGGGGGGGGGGGGGGAGTGAAGCTGCTGATGATCAGATGTTTGACTTTAAAAACCTGTTCAACACATAATGAATAAATGTACTCTGTGGGAGAATAAGACGTGTAGAAGAAGAAGAAGAAGAAGAAGAAGAAGAAGAAGAAGAAGCCCCTTAATCTCATCTGTTTTATATCTTTGCATTTTTAATCGTGTGTTGACGGTAGAGCACTTTGTGCTTCTTTTAATGGATGAAAAGTGCTCCAGAAATAAAGATTGAGGGATTGATTAATGTAGCAAAGCTGCCCTTCACAATAAGAGTCCACACTGACTGTGTGTATGTGTGTCCACAGATAACTTCTACAGGGTGGAGGGAGCCAAGGACGCTTTGATCTGTGGGAACAGCAGCGACGCAGGGTGAGTGGACAACATTAGACGTGAGCAGACGTGACGCCGGTGTGTGTGTGTGTGTGTGTGTGTGTGTGTGTAAATCAGGATCAGGCTTTGGGTCCGCCGGCCATCCATGTGACATTTGTGTCTGAGTAGGCTCCTCCCATTTGTCACATGGTTCTACAGCTGGTCCTAAAAGCAGGTCATCATAGGAGTCTAAAGTCTGAGTTTCATGGTCACTCCCTGAAACAGATCTTCATCCATATATTGGTCCAAAGTTCTCCTGGAGTTCACAGAGAGTCTGAAAATATCTAAACACCCCTCCAAACCCTAAACCATCTGAGATGTTCCACTGCTCCCTGAAACAATGGTTTGGTTTATTCTCCAAACTGTGACTGAAGAACATGAAGCTCCTCCTAAAGCCATGGAGTTCTCCTCAGCTCATTTCACTCAGAAAGGTCAACAAGAAATGAAGAATATTTTGTAGGCTGGGCTACCGACTCTAAACGCCCTCACTTTGTTGTTGTTGTTGTTGTTGTTGTGTACACTATTTAAAATCTTCTGTTATTCATGAACAGATCTGGCTGAAATGTGGTATCTATAATCTATGGATGTGTACGCATTGATGCTCGGAGCCCGATTTTTTTATTTGGGTTCCAGGGGGACTTTTTAAAAGAACTACTCCTCCGTTAGTTCTCGTTAGATCAGAATGCAGTTTGGTATGAATATTCTATGAATATGATGAGATACTGGAGCTTTTTGTGAAATGGGACCAATTTCCATTAAAGTCGTTTATTTGTGAGTCAAATTGTGACAGTTGGTGGTACCGAATTATTGACACATACCAATATTTGAATGGGGCTCATTACTCTGTATGTGGGGGCCCCATTTTTCAAATGGCTACTCCTCCGTTAATGCTCGTTGAATCTAGCTGTAATCTGACATAGATATTCTATGTCTAGAGCCTCTCAGAGACCTATTTTTACTCGGTGGAACTGAGTCATTTGTTATTTCAACGCTCCGGTGGCCCTGACGTAGTTCATAGTTCATCCAAACTTGTTTTGTTCATTTTTGTCCACTCTAATTTGCAACTTTTAACCAATATCTGTGTTTTTTAAAATCCCATTTCATCACCTTTTCCACCATTTCTGGTCATTTTTAAATCATTTTATTAGTGATTAAAACCATGATTTCCATCTTTAAGATGACTATAATAATAATAATAATAATAAACGTTCCTGGATAACAGTGGATATTATTCAGATGAATAAATAAATGTGGTTATCACAGATTCATAGAACAATAGACCATCATTTTACTGACTTTATGGATGGACCCCAAAAATCTCTCCTTTATTCCCCCTTATAGATGGTCCTGTCTCCACATGACTGTTCTTCAATGTTCATGTCTGTGTTCAACCACCTTCAGCTACAGTGGGGGTCCCTGCTCTATGGGACCTTTATTTTGAAAAGGTTGAGAACCACTGGTGTAGACGATGCTGTGATTAGAAACCGTACAGTTGTCATTGTTTGGGTTCTTGAGCTGATGTTCTGGGCCTGAGGCAGAAACCTGCGTATGTCATCACTGCTTCTGTCATGTGACACGTCAGGAAACACTAGCGTCACTAGCATCACTAGCGTCCAGGCTGACAGCGCTGGCAGCGTAGACGCTGACACGGAGGTGACGGTAGTCGGAGTGGACGTGAAGAAAAGACGTCGTCCTCCAAACACTGAAGAAATTGTTGAGTGAGCAGATGAAAACCAGGAAACCCAGAGAGGAAGTTCAGGAGAGGTGAAGAGCAGAAAGATGATGAGAGCAGACAGAGAGCAACATCTGGACAGGAACCATCCAGATGTTTCACTAACACACAAACATGTACAGTTAAAAACACATGCACGTCTGCTTCCAACCATTCACACAAACTAAACTAAACTAACCTGATCATTTAAACTGACCTGAAGTCACTCAGGATTATAGAAATCACATCTGAACCCAGGAACCAATCACTGAGTCCCATTCACACCTCAGGGTTCCACGCACCGTTTTCAATGGAAACGCACAAAATAATGTTTAAAGAAAAAGTTTGAAAATAAATGTTATTCAATTTTTTATCATATTTTTTGTATTTGGCAATTGGAAATTGCTAAATACATTCTTCTCGTAGGAGTTCTTGTTATTTTTCTTCCACAACTCCTTTGTCCTAGAACTCTTCCTACGTTATTAATGCAGCTCTAATGACACATGTATCATCTCATAGGGACAATGTTCAGGATGTGCAGTCGACCTTTTTTAGAGCCAAAATGTCAAGGTCAAGGTTGTCAATTGCCAAAAACCAAAAATTTCCATAACTCTACCAATATTTATTGTACAAGTTTGATGCTTACATTTATGAAAAGATTATCGCAAGTGGAATATTTTATTTTGTTGGACTGAAGCTGTACGACCTACCAGTAAAAAGATCGGTAGGGGTCAGAGTTCATGACATCACAAATAAAATAAAATACTTTTTTCCCAATAACTTGGCCACCGGTACCATTGAACAACATTTAATTTCAATGTCTGACCTTGTCCTTCGCTCAAGGTCATATTTAAGGTCAAGAACTCCTCAGAAAAGTGAAAAAAGTGAGACCTCAACGCTCTCAGGACGACAAAGCTACTTTTTCTTATAACATGGCCACAAATTGAGATGCAGTGCTCAGACTGGTACCATTGAACAAAATTTCCTTTCAATGTGTGACCTTGACCTTCTCTTAAGGCTATATTTAAGGTCAAGGTCAGTCTTCTGTTTTTCCTGCATTATTACTTTCAGTTTAATTAATAAAAAGAACAAACTTGTCAACAAATCCAGATAATGGTTGTCATTGAGGCCAGTTTTTTCAATTTTCTATTGCCAAATACATATTTGCTTTGCAAATACAGGTCATGCCTAGTTTGTTTATTGTTGTTATAGAATTCTTTTCAGAATAAGAGAAAATGGGCGATTGTAGAAGAAAGCGCTGTATTTTCCCTCTCACTGTTTCTCCGTTTTAATGTTGTTCTACAGACTTTGAATTCCCGCCTGCTTGTTTTCAGGCTTAGAGTTCGTCTCTGTTATGAAATGAGTGCATCTACAAAGTAGTGAATTCAAATATAATGATGTTTGTGTAGTTGTATATTACAATAATAATGTTTGTGTCAGTGTGTTTATAACGTCATGGATTCCCACACGTGAAAAAGGAAGAACTTAAACCAAACTCAAGATTTCACTCCTTCTAACTTTTATTCTTTCCAGTGACAGAAAAAGATAAAAACCTTTAAACATAAAACACAATGTTAATAAGTTCATCATTTTTCATCAAACATGGTTAATGCAAATAAACACAATTTCTGGTCAGTACATTTCATTTGGTAAAAATATATTTTAAACTTTTTTTTATTAAATCAATGCAGGTAATAATTTGTAAATTGAGGCATAAAATTTTTTTAAAAAAATGAGGCATAAACCAAACAGAAAACTGTCTATTTTAATAACCTGAAACCTTTTTCCTTATGTTTATATCAATTATAGATATTACAATTTTAATTTAACAATTTCTCAAAAGAAATACTTTTATATTATACTATTTTCATACATAAATAAATATTTTCACTCTGAATTTCATTAAAGATACATTTTAACTACTAACTTATTTTCGCCCTTAAATACATAAACTATTTTCCTCTTCTCATATAAACAATGAATTCTAAAATGATGAGTTATATTTGAACAGTCCAGTCATTATGAGCTCACCAGTAGCTCTTTGGTTTCAGTTCTGTTCCCGTGCGTATTGTTAGTGCACGTTTCAGATGTTCTCAGCTCCGTTGTTCACAGCTAAAGGACGTTTATAGAGTGACTTTCTCATCAGTGCGATTGTGCTCACCTGTTGAGGTGCATTACATGCTCAGATCGCCACAACACTATGGTTGTTACAAAATCCCACGGTACACCTGGACATGCCTCAAGGCTCACCAGTGGGCCACGGCACACCGTTTGGGAACCACTGTTATACATTATAGCGTTATAGATGTTATGCTGCTGATTTTAATGTTCTTATTGATTTTTTTTGTTCTTATATTGTCGGTGTTACAGTTGTCCTGGTGACCATGTTATCTTGTGAGTGGTTTTGCGTCATTAAGTGCTGATACTGCTGGGTGCTACAGTTAGACTGGTGATCATGTTATCTGATTCTGTGTTGGTGTTAAAGGTGTAAATAAATGCAGAGCTTCATCTGAAGTGTTTTTATTGTGTTTTAATGATGAGGCGTTCACATTAACAAGTTATAATAAAGACCAGTTAAACCTATACAGTTAAGTTGTTCTGTCTAATAATAATGACCAGTCTAAGCATTAACACAAGGAAACAACAACTGAGTTTGTGTGTTTTCGTTGTTGATTTGTGTTTTTTTTCTCATTTTTGTGTATTTGGTATATTTTTGTGTATTTTCCAGTTCTTTCTGTTCATTTTGGTTGTCATTTTTTGTATTTTTCTTATCCTTTTGTGTGATTTTCAGCAATTTGTTGTATGTTTTTGAAGTAATATTTTTTGTGTATTTTGGTAATTTGTTTTGTAAATTGTTCTGTTATTCTTATAGTCTTTTTATGTGATCTGGGAGTAATTTTGTGTATTTTGGCAATTTTGTGTTTGTTTACTTAGGGGCAAACACAAATTTAGACTGAGGGCCACATGTGGCCCCTGGACCACCAGTTTGCCCATATCAGACTAGACTAATGATAAACTAATTTGTCAAGCTCGTTGCTTCACTTCCCCTGGCAAGAGTTTCAAAATAAGAACGACAAATGTTTTCTAATGAGTGAACCAATGAGAACCATGAGGCGAACATGAACAATCCTTTGATCAGGCTCATTAACCATCAACAGAAACGCTTATTTAAATACAGGGAGGATTTTCAAAGTAAAAGACCAATAGAAATGATTGTTGATGAATAATCAAACGGAATTAAAATAGTTTCATTTTGCTCAGATTCTACATGGGTGGAAGCTAAAATAAAAGTTTGATTATTGTGCGTGCGTGTGCGGCGTGTGTGTGTGTGTGTGTGTGTGTGTGTGTGTGTGTGTGTGTGTGTGTGTGTGTTAAACATCATCAGCTCCAAACCTCATCTTATTTCCTTTGTGCTGATAAAACCTCAGCGCTGAGATTCTGAGAGATAAATGTAATGGGAGAGGATGACTGGATGAGAACCAGCTGTGAGGCTGCAGGTCCCTGAACGCATCGTCCAGGGATGACTTTGTAACATCTGTCCAGGGACAACAGAGGAAAATAGCTGTTGGCTAACTCTGCTACGTTCACTGGAAAGTCAGTGAATTTACTTTGTCTCTGACAAATAAAGTCACACGTAAAATAAAATAAATAAAATCTGAACTTATCCCAAACAAAGCCTCGTTAGCAATGCAGCAACGTTTCTCAGACTTTTAAAGAATCCAAGGTTTTCACATCCAAACAAAAGAGAAAGAGAGAATAAATCATCTTTATACGACGATGTTTAATGATTATTATCATATAAAGCCAATATATTTGTTTTCTGTTTATATGTCACACCTAAGTGTAGGTTGCAAAGTTTACTTCTACATAAAAACCAGCAGTTACTGAAAGTTTCAGGATTTTTCATGAACTTTCTAAAACAAATGTGTTTTTGTATTAAAATCAAAACATCATTTAGTCCAGAACGTTCCAGAGAAATATAAACTAAACAATGTAAAATATTTATAATATCTGTGATATCATGAAATAAACAGAACAACTGATGAAGATGATGAATTTAGTCTGAAATAGTTTTTCTACATAACAGTTGATAAGTTTGGTCAGACGATGCTATCTGTAGCAGTGCTTCTAGCCCCGCCCACATCCTCTACCACAGAGTGGTCGACTGTCACTACAATCATTTATCACTGACTTTGTTCATTTGTCACTCATGGATTTATTATTGGTTCTGAACCCTGTCTGAGTGTCAGTGTGGCTTGGAGACACTGTCTGCTCCACTAGGACCATTGTCCCCGCTAGCTGCTACATGTTAGCATTGATGCTAGCTGCTACATGTTAGCATTGAGGTGTTAGCTGATACATGTTTGCATTGATGCTAGCTGCTACATGTTAGCATTGAGGTGTTAGCTGCTACATGTTAGCATTGAGGTGTTAGCTGCTACATGTTAGCATTGATGCTAGCTGCTACATGTTAGCATTGAGGTGTTAGCTGCTACATGTTAGCATTGAGGTGTTAGCTGCTACATGTTTGCATTGATGCTAGCTGCTACAGTTTTAGCATTGAGGTGCTAGCTGTTACATGTTTGCATTGAGGTGCTAGCTGCTACATGTTAGCATTGAGGTGCTAGCTGCTACATGTTTAGCATTGAGGTGCGAGCGGCTACATGTTTAGCATTGAGGTGCTAGCTGCTACATGTTTAGCATTGAGGTGCTAGCTGCTACATGTTTAGCATTGAGGTGCTAGCTGTTACATGTTAGCATTGAGGTGTTAGCTGCTACATGTTAGCATTGAGGTGCTAGCTGCTACATGTTTAGCATTGAGGTGCGAGCGGCTACATGTTTAGCATTGAGGTGCTAGCTGCTACATGTTTAGCATTGAGGTGCTAGCTAAAATAAACGCCCACAAAGCAGAGCAACGTCTCCTCTGGTTTTCCTGTTTCTTGTTTTGCGCTCTGTGCATCAGCATTATGGTATAGTGAGATCATGTGACAAGAGAAAAGTTCCAAGCTGGTTGGAGTGCTAAAGAAAAGCGAATAACTGCATTATTTTTTTAGTGCAATATTTTTCTGTAATTGATTATTCGCAATTAACACATTAAAGTTCCAGCCCTAGTTTAAAGACACTGTGTGGGTCCCTCATGAACGTTATTGGTTCACGTTCAGCTAAAGCTGAAATATCAGCGGCGTCCTCATAAGGAGCATTAAAACCAGGCTTCACTGAGATAACACACACACACACACACACACACACACACACACAATCCTAAATGACTTCAGTATCTGTTTTCTGCTTTATGTTTCCAAATTTATCTGCAGCCTTTCTCTGTGCTGCCTGAGAGTCGCCATGTTGATGCACGTTTAACAGTTTTTTTTTTTTGTGTGTGTGTGTGCACGCACGTGTGTGTGTACGCTCGTGTGTGTGTTGCACCGCGCCGTCCGTCTCTGTTATAAGTGGTTAAAACATTATGTTAAAAGCTATACTGATCAATACCTTCACTACAGCACTGAAAACATTTCTCAAAGTGAGGGTTTGATTGTGTGTGCACGTGTGTGTGTGTGTGTGTGTGTGTGCGTGTGCACGTGTGTGTGTGTGTGTGTGTGTGTGTGTGTGTGTGTGTGTGCGTGTGTGTGTGTGCGTGCGTGCGTGTGTGTGTGTGTGTGTGTGTGTGTGTGTGTGCGCGTGTGTGTGTGTGTCTGTGTGTCTGTGTGTGTGTGTGTGTGTGTGCGTGTGTGTGTGTGTGTGTGTGCGTGTGTCTGTGTGTCTGTGTGTGTGTGTGTGTGTGTGTGTGTGTGTGTGTGTGTGTGTGCGTGTGTGTGTGCGTGTGTGCGTTGAGTTATGAGCTCTGTGACTTTGTGAATGTGTCGTCTGTCCAATATGCAGCCAAAGACACAAACGAGGCTTCCACCACCGAAACGCTGCTCCACAGGGAGGGCGTGTGTGTTGTCAGCACACACACACACACACACACACACTTTCTGTCTGAGCTCAGTTGGATGAGCACTAAATGAATCCCACAGCTTCGCTACACGTGACTCATGAAGTGGAGGAATGTAGAAACCTGCAGGTAGACGTTGAACCATCATCACAGAGAACCTGGCAACACAAAACACCTGCATCTGATGTCGCTACGTGCTAAGCTAACTAAACATGAACAATGTCAACATTAATGTGCCCTAGTCTGCACTTCCACGTATAAATGAATAATGTATATGAGACAGACAGTATCCAAGCATTAAATGACCTTAAACTTTAATTTAGTTACAGTTTCATAATATTATGAACAATTATTTAATTTAGTGGAATAATTTGAGGAAATTTGCAGGATTCTGAGATTTTTTGGGATTTCTTTCATCAATTTGATATTAAAAAATGTGGGAAAAGCGCGGGAAATTTGTATCTACAACTTGACCAGTGGTGGTCAAACTGTTTGGCTCAAGTCCCTCTTTGTTCGACAACATTTAGCTTAGAAAACTATTTAAAATATCTATAGATCATAACATTTTAAAGAATCTCATTTTGTAAAGTAGTGAATGAAACAGTTTTTAGTGCAGTGGTACTTTATTTATTTTTATTTTAATATCAATCATTTCTAGCGACCCCAAAGACATTTTTTTCTAGAATTAGTTTTTGATCATGTTTGAGCTCAGATGTTATTTTTACTGCTGTTTTGTTGAACTAGATTTATATTTCACAAAGTGAAAGTATTGAAATACTGTTTAAGATTGTGTTGTTTTCGTAAAAAAAAAAGAATAATAATTTAGATTGATAGATTGATTTCTATAGTTTTATCATCTAGACTGACTCTTTATTTGTTAATTTTCTACTCTATCTCTCTCTAGTACCCCATGTAGTGCCATTGCGTACCCCTTGGGGTACACGTACCCCAATTAGAGAAACATTGAGATTAGATTATTCTAGTCCAGTGTAATTCAATCTATCATAATCTAGATTAATTTGGTCTAAATGAATCTAGTCAATGTTAATGTGATCTAGTAGTTCTAGTATAATTTGGGTTAATGTCTAATCATGTTTAGTGTGTTTTTAGTAGAAGTGTGTTTGTTGTATTTCTGAGTTGTGTGTGTGTCTGATGTGTGTGTGCTGTGGTGATGATGAAGATGAGGATGAGGAGGATGATGTACCTAAACCTGCAGCACCAGGTCGCTGTGAACTCTGCAGTAACAGGAGCAGGTTTCACTCGGGGGAGGAAATGTGATTTTTGGACCATCAGATGACCTCATCCTGATGCCGAAACCCAAAACCATAAAAGCCTGGGACTGGGACTGAGCTAAAAACAACAAACACACACACACACACTTTGTGTTTGAGTCCAGAACCAGACCTGAGAACACGAGACCATCCACGTCGATACGAGTAATACAAGTCTGTGATGCACACTACACTACTTTCACAATTTGAGTTTATTCAAGACGTAGCAGGAATAGATCTGTTCCTCCCTGTTTCAGATGTATAGAGAATAGATCAGTTATTAAATGTACAAACATGAAGATGTTTCACTAAGGACAAAAACGTCTCCTCCGCATCTTTCAGTCTGTGCAGCGTCCGTTACATCTTTCCTCTCTGAATGCACGTGTGTGCGTGTGCATGTGTGTGTGTGTGTGTGTGTGCGTGTGCGTGTGTGTGTGTGTGTGCGTGTGCGTGTGCACATCATTGATCTGTGCTGAACACAAACACCTCCTCAGGCTTCAGACAGAAAAGCATCCTGAACAACTTCAAGTCTTTCAACACAAAATGGTCTTTGTTGTCGTTTTGTGTGTTTTTCTGCCGTGTTGTGTGTGTGTGTTTTTCTGCCGTGTTGTGTGTGTGTGTTTTGGTGCTGAACAACACTAGACACAGAGACGAGTTTCCCACGTCTGCTGGTCGTTTTAGAGCAGGGGTTCTCAACCTTGGGGTCAGGACCCCATTTGGGGACAACAATTTGAGGCTGTTTTTGCTCATTTTTACTCTTTTTCATCAACCAAACTTTTTACCTATTTTCATCACTTTTTCTTGTCATATTTTTGCTCCTTTTAATGTATTTTTGCTACATTTCTCCCATTTCTGACACTTCTACATCACATTTTATGTCTTTTCTGCACATTTTTTCACTTTCCAAACATGTTCAGCACTTACAGTAAAAACCATTTCTACCACTTTTACACCTAATGTCACATATTTTGACCCATTATTGTCACTTTTAACCTCTTTTCACCATATTTCATTATTATTTTTTTTACCATTTTAACCACATTCACCATTTGTCATGTTCATTATTTACCAGTTTAAACTAATTGAACTTTGAACCCTATTTACCACTTTTTCTGTTTGTTTTTGTCCACCATAATTTATAGCTTTTAAACAATTTCTGTGGTTTTTAAAATTCCATTTCACCACCTTTTCCACCATTTTTGGTCATTTTTAACCCATTTTATTTCTAAATAAAACAATGATTTCCATCTTTAAGATGTAAGATGATTTAACTAAGTGTAAATATAATGCAATTCAAAAAAATGTACAAAAAAAAAATCTTTGAAAAGTACATAAATGAAGAAGGAGAATGTAAATCTCACAACTGTTGATGGCGCATGTTTTTCTTAATAGTTTGAAGTATTTATTTGTGTTGTCTAGTTATTTTATTTCTTTGGATTTTGCATTTGTTAGTGAGGTAGGAATAGGCTTTTTCCTTTTCCTTGTCTCATGAATCAAATGTGTTATGATTTGTTTATTCCTTTTTGTTTTCGTCCATTTCTTTTTTTGTTTATTTGAAATAAATAAATAAAGATGACTATAATAATAATAAACTTCCTGGATAACAGTGGATATTATTCAGATGAATAAATAAATGTGGTTATCACAGATTCATAGAACAATGGCATTTCTACGTATACATAAAATACTAAATATGTAATAAACTGACCATATCCAAACAATAAGTGACAGATATCAGTCCTAACAGGATCTACACTTTAAATCTCTGAGATATTGTGACCAATATCTATTTAGTTAAGGGAAGTATTATGTGAATTTAGGGAAAATTGAAGGATTTTGTAAGAATTTTGAGTTTTCTTTATAAAGCACCTACAGGTCCCTTTTGGTTATGTCACTGTCGTACACACTCCACACCCCGCCCCCAGCCCCACCCCACAGCTACATGCACACCTTTGTTCTCCCAAGACAGTAGCAACCGATCACTGAAAAATCCTAATTCAACAGTGAAGGGTGTTTTCACACACAGTCTCATGTGACCATGTGACCAGTATGAAGAAGAGAGACAAGTGAAATAAATGAATAATGTAGGAGTAATACGGAAGGGAGTGTGGAAATGTGTGTGTGTGTGTGTGTGTGTGTGTGTGTGTGTGTGTGTGTGTGTGTGTGTGTGTGTGTGTGTGTGTGTGTGTGTGTGTGTGTGTGTGTGTGTGTGTGTGTGTGTGTGTGTGTGTGTGTGTGCTGACAAAGCAGCTCTGAAAATGGATGGATGGATATTTGTGTGTGTGCTGCCTGATGGAGCGTTGGGTTGCGAGTGTCTTCTCTGCCTTTTTTTTGCTGGCTCCGCCCTGATATAAGTTTGAGAAAAGTGAATGAGTAGACAACCGTGTGCAGGTTCATAATCTAGCATTAGCATGTATTGGGCTGTGGTACAGCAGTACGTCTGCCACAGGGTCAGAGGTAGGAACGTTACAAGTGCTGCAGTAGGGGGAGATGAAAGACCCCCAATCACCCCATAAACACTTTATTACCCTCACAGGGACTATGAGAAGGATTTACTAAGGTTAAAAAAGTTACTTAGTTCTGCTTTAAACTGTTTAACATTAAAAATGGCTGCAATCATGTAATGATTATATATAAACACTGGGAACCTGCAAATATTGTTTACTTTGATTTACACAATGATTCATGTTGCTGTCATTTTTACTTTCTCCTGGGGGCCAAATTGAATGCTCCAAAGAGCCGGATTTGGCCCCCGGGCCATGAGTTTGACACGTGTTTGAAAAAAACATGTTTTGTTTGGCAATTGGCGTCTCCCGTTGTTGGAAAGGTTGTTAGCGTGGATGTAGAGACGGAGCTCAGAGCGCAAAGGTTAAGTCGTCCTAACGCGTCTCAATAGAAACATGACATTTTCCTCATAAAGATCCAAACGAACACGGGGGCGATTTGTGCTGGAGCGCCGTGGGACACACCCGCTCAACAAAGAGCGTTTACAGCACAACGAGTGGAAAGGTGCAGACGACGCGGCGCTGAACTTTAGCTGAATGTAGGGGGAGACCAACCGGCTGCTCCTGCTGGGAACTATTATCACTTCATCATCCAGCAAACACACACACACACACACACACACACACACACACACACACACACACACAGAGCTCCCTGTTATTTATGATCAACACAACCTGTGTGTGTGTGTGTGTGTGTGTGTGTGTGTGTGTGTGTGCGTGTGTGTGTGGGAAGACACACACACACACCTGATTATAACAGGCAGGTAAATTCAAGTCCCAGAGGAAAAGATTGCTTGGCATCGCTATGGCAACCGTATCCAAGCTGTGTTTGCCAGAGGAGGCTGTTTACTTCCACGTGTGTGTGTGTGTGCGTGTGTGTGTGTTACAAACTCCATCATTTTGTCCTTCTTTCTTTCAAGGATGTCTTAATCTGGTTTAATGTAAACTAGTTTTAATAAATCTTATTTAATCTCCTTGTGTTTATTTTAGTCTACATCAGTAAACTCATGTGTAAACACAGTTCTAACCTGGTTTAATCTAGTTTTATTTAATCTATACTGGTGTAATAGAGTGATGTTAAAATGAGTTTAGATTAATCTGGTCAAGTTGAACCTAGTCTAATCCTGTTTATGTGGAATAATTTACTCTAGTCTAGTTCAAACTAGTCTTGTTCAATCTAATCCAGTTTAAATTCTTATCTATATACATTTGAATCTGGTTCAATTTAGTCTAGTCTAGATAATCTAGTTTAGATTAATCTAACCTGGTTTAATCCATCCTCAATATATCAAGTATAGGCTAATGTATTCATATTTGATCTCCAGGTTAATCTAGTCTAGATCAAACTAGATTAGTTTAATCTCATTAGTTATAATCCATTGTAGTTTAATCTAGCCTGGGTATTTGAGTTAAACCTTGAGCCTGGTTTAAACCGTCTACGGCAGAGACAGACAACGGTTTTCACAGGGGGCGGGGCCACAAACGTGATCTGACCTGAGGGTCACATGATCAACATAGATGTCAGCATTAGAATAAAAACCTGTTTGTATTGTGTAGTTTTCTGTATTTGTGTCATTTTCTATCTTTGTCCTTTTTTTCTGTAATTTAGTTTGATTTTGGAGGCGTTTTGTGAGTTTATTTTAGTGCTGCTTGTGCCCCCCCGGGGGGGGGGGGGATGGGGCACAAGCAGGCTCCTATGTCTACTATACAGATTTAAACTAAACTGATTATGAAACCAGTGAAATCAAACTAATCTCTGACTTAAGTAAGACTAAAACTAAGTCAGACTTTTAATAAAATTATCAAAATTAGACTAAATTTGGATGTACATGAAATAACAATCACTCTTCTTCTGTGGTGTGTGTGTGTGTGTGTGTGTGTGTGTGTGTGTGTGTGTGTGTGTGTGTGTGTGTGTGTGTGTGTGTGTGTGTGTGTGTGTGTGTGTGTGTGTGTGTGTGTGTGTGTGTGTGTGTGTCCTTTAGTGCGTCTGAAGTGTTTTCCCTACATTGACACACACTGAGGTGTGTGACAGATAACTGACACACACACACTTCTCGTCCTCTCTCAGCACTCACACACCACCATGTTCACACACTCGCCATTAGATGATTTGAAGAGTGTGTGTGCGTGCGCGCGTGTGTGTGTGTGTGTGTGTGTGTGTGGACACTCTTTAGTTGACCTTGGGTTCTTGGAAAGGCATTAACTCTAACTTAGACTAGTTTAAACCAAATTATTTAAATAAACTAAATGTTGTCAAGGATTTGTCAGCAGTAGTGATTAGGTTACAATAAACTAGACTTGGTTAAATCAGACTAGATTAAACCAGACTAAGTTAAACTAGACTAAATTAAACTAGACGAGGTGAAATCAAACTAGATTAAACTAGACTAGGTTAAAGCAGACTAAAGTAAATAAACTAGATTAAACTAGACTAGGTTAAAGCAGACTAAAGTAAATAAACTAGATTAAACTAGACTAGAGGGAACTACATTAGATAAAACTTGGCTAGATCAATTTTGACAAATATAACCCTAGACAACGTAGGTAACTAAACTAGATAAATATTGACTAGGTTAAACCCGACTTTAATGAACTTGACTATAATAAACTACATTAGATGAAACAAGGCAAGACCTGTATTTGCAATTTGATTTATTGGCAAATTATATAATTCAGGAAAAACAGAAGACTGACCTTGACCTTAAATATGACCTTGCTCAAAGGTCAAGGTCACACATTGAAAGGAAATGTCGTTCAATGGTACCACTTTGAGCACCGTCTCTCTTTTTCTTTTTTTTTACCTTGTCTGCACATAATGTCAAAGGTCAACACTACAAGAATGATGAGCTTTTCATAAATATAAACTTGTACGATAAATATTCATAGAGATTTTTTTTTTTTTACTACTGCTGTGATTCTGTAGTTGAAGTTAATGGTTGTAATGTTTGTATCTGTAGGCATGTCCCGTAATACTTGTACTGTATGCGTAGTCACTAGTCATGTACCGTAATACTTGTACTGTATGTGTAGTCACTAGGCATGTCCCGTAATACTTGTACTGTATGCGTAGTCACTAGGCATGTCCCGTAATACTTGTACTGTATGTGTAGTGACTAGTCTTGTACCGTAATACTTGTGCTGTATGTGTAGTCACTAGGCATGTCCCGTAATACTTGTACTGTATGTGTAGTCACTAGGCATGTACCGTAATACTTGTACTGTATGCGTAGTCACTAGTCTTGTACCGTAATACTTATACTGTATGCGTAGTCACTAGTCATGTACCGTAATACTTGTACTGTATGCGTAGTCACTAGGCATGTCCCGTAATACTTGTACTGTATGTGTAGTCACTAGTCATGTACCGTAATACTTGTACTGTATGTGTAGTCACTAGGCATGTCCCGTAATACTTGTACTGTATGTGTAGTCACTAGGCATGTCCCGTAATACTTGTACTGTATGTGTAGTCACTAGTCATGTCCCGTAATACTTGTACTGTATGTGTATTCACTAGTCATGTACCGTAATACTTGTACTGTATGCGTATTCACTAGTCATGTCCCGTAATACTTGTACTGTATGTGTATTCACTAGTCATGTCCCGTAATACTTGTACTGTATGTGTATTCACTAGTCATGTCCCGTAATACTTGTACTGTATGTGTATTCACTAGTCATGTCCCGTAATACTTGTACTGTATGCGTAGTCACTAGTCATGTACCGTAATACTTGTACTGTATGTGTAGTCACTAGTCATGTCCCGTAATACTTGTACTGTATGTGTAGTCACTAGTCACGTACCGTAATACTTGTACTGTATGTGTAGTCACTAGTCACGTACCGTAATACTTGTACTGTATGTGTACTCACTAGTCACGTACCGTAATGTGTGGATAAGTAGCTGTTGGCAGGTGTTTAAAAGTGTTTGAATGTATTTTTCTGCTGCTGGGCTGTTTTATAAAGGCTTGTTAGTCAGCCTTTGTGTGTGTTTTTTTTTTTTAATGTCACTGCCAAATCCCACTCGTTGGTCTTGTCCAACCTGGCAACCCTCAGCAGCAGCAGCTGGAGCAGGTTTCACACGGTGTAAGTTTGAAGGAAGTGGTTATCTAAGCTTTACATAACAAGAGGAGGAGCAAAAGCAACAACGTGGCTACATTTCCCATCAGCCACCATAAACATGCAATACAGGTGCAATGACCGTTCTCCTCAGGTTAGCTAACATTAGCCTAACATCTCAACATCTCCGTTTGTGCTGCAGAAAATGTCCGGACGGTTTTGTCTGTATGAAGGCGGGACGGAACCCAAACTACGGCTACACCAGCTTCGACACCTTCGGTTGGGCCTTCCTGTCACTATTTAGACTGATGACTCAGGACTACTGGGAGAACCTTTACCACCAGGTAACCTTGTGCTCCCACACTCACAAAAGCTAAATCTCAGCTCGCCCCGATGCTCTTACCATTGAGTAGTGACTAGTTAGCATTAGCTAACACTGTAGTAACACTGAGATGCTGAGTCTGAGTGACTCCAGTGGTGTTGTAAAGCAGCTGGTGATCATATTAAATGGTGACTAAGTCTTCGTGTTAGCTGGTTGTGTTCAGAAGTCAGTCATCGGTTAACACAGACACCAGTTTGAGCAGAACTAGCGGTGTTTCAGTACAAGCAGTGAAGGATCACTGTGAGCTAAATAGTGTTAGCATTAATTCATCATCTGATATACATGTTGACGTAGACATTCTGACTTGAAGAACTCTGACACCGAATGTTGGTGTGTTTTTGGTTTTGTTGTCAGACGCTGCGTTCTGCCGGTAAGACCTACATGGTGTTCTTCGTGGTGGTGATCTTCCTGGGGTCCTTCTACCTGGTCAACCTGATCCTGGCCGTGGTGGCCATGGCGTACGAGGAGCAGAACCAGGCCACTATCGCTGAGGCCTGTCAGAAGGAACGAGAATTTCAGCAGGCCATGGAGAGGCTGAAGAAGGAGCAGCAGGTAGCAAAGCAACCATTAGCATCTGTTAGCATCCACTAGCATCTGTTAAAACCCGTTAGCATTTGTTAGCATCAGTTAGCACCTGTTAGCCTTTGCTACACCTCCAGGGCCAAAACTGAAGGGATAAACTACTGATGCATCAAAAAACTACTGACGTATCCATAATCTACTAACGCATTAATAAACTACTGACGTACATTAGTGAGTTCAAGGCTTTTTCAGTCAGTGTAGCAGCTGTTTCAAATTCCTTCAAAATAAGAGCCTTGTTTTTAAGTCATTTTAATCTCTAATGTTTGGTGATTGCTGATTGGTTCGTTACTCTGGGCCTCTCACAGCTCGCTGCACAGAAACCTCTGGACTCAGACTCTTTGATGTCACCTGACATTTCACCCTTTGGTCCGCCATTGGACATCCTGGAGGAACGAAGGCGGAGCCAAGTACTGGTGGGCGTGGCTGATACGGAGGCCAACCTATCAGAGGAGAAGCTGCTGCAGGTCGACGCGTCAGACGGAGGACGGGTAAGAGACACAGGAAGTACGTGGGATCCTGTCAAAAGATGACACGGTCATTCATTTAACCGTTACACCATCTATTGGGAATGTGAATAAATGATGATGCCAGATCAAGCTAATTATTCACTGAACAAAGGCTGCTGATTGGCTGAGAGGCGGGACAAAAACCACATAAACCCCGCCCACATCAGATATCTGACCAATGATGATTGTTTTTGTGCTAATTCTTAAAGGTTCACACACATTATTTTGTGGTGAGTGTAACTCCTTTGTGTAGCCTGTGATGACCTTTGACCCCTGACCTGTGCCCAGCCCCTCCACCCGCTGCTCGCCCGCTCCTTCTCCTCCAGGACGCGGCGCAGCAGTCAGGTTTCCTCCATCTTTAACTTTCGCGTGAGGAGCCGCGGTTCTGAGGCCGAGATGGCGGACGATGAGTTCAGCGTTCCTGGAGATGTGTTGGAGGGCGCCGGGGGCCGGAAGTACAGCGGAGGAACATTTGGGGGGGTTATTCCAAACCCCTGGAACAAACGCCGCTCCAGCACCTTGAGCACGGCCAGCCGTAGCTCTCAGGTTAGCATCATGGAATGTCACCAGCAGGAGGTGCTGTGGAACCAGCTCATAAAGCTGAACATTTATTTAAACTGATCCAGAACCAGTATATTGATCCTGATCATCCTCAAAATAAAAAAAAACTTTGTTCCTTCTTCTTATTTAAGATCATTCCTGAACATTTCATTAAAATCCATCCATTAGTTTTTTAGTTAAACTGTTCACAGACAAATAAATTCATAAATAAACAATATAACACTGGCAGAAACATAACGTCCTTAGTGGAAATAAGCTAGGCTAAAACAAGCTAAGCTCAGTTAGGCTAAGCTAAAATTAACTGAGCAAAGATAGGCTAGGCTAAAATAAGATAAGGTAAGCTAAGCTAAGATAAGCTGGGTTAAATATGATAAGATACAAATATATAAGCTAAAATAAGCTAAGATGATATAGCCGAGGCTAAAATAAACTGAGCTAAGATAGACTCGGCTAAAATAAGATAAGCTAAGATCGGCTAGGCTAAAATAAGATAAGCTAAGTTAACATAGGCTAAGCTAAAATAAGATAAGCTAACTTAAAATAAGCTAAGATAAACTAAGCTAAAATAAGATAAGCTAAGAGGCCAATGTAAAAAAGGCTTTTATTTCAAACTTAAAACAGTTCAGGAATCAGAAAAACATCTCCAGAAAAACATCTCCAGATCTTTGAAGGATTTCTTCTACAGTTTGTGCAGTGGCTGTTTCATATTTGTCACTAACAGGTGTTAAAGCATCTCTAAAGGTAACACTTTGTGTAACTTTCTAATTCACGTGTGTTTTCAGGTGTTTTATCCAACGCTAAACGTTAAAGGGAAGCTGTTCGTCACCATGGACCAGACGGGGTTTCCTCCTCCACCACTGCAGGGGCAGCAGCCAGCCTGTACCATGGAGAAGGTCAAGGAAGAAAGTGTGAGCAACCGTGTGTGTGTGTGTGTGTGTGTGTGTGTGTGTGTGTGTGTGTGTGTGTGCAGTGGAAACAATTGGCGTCCACATCCAACACTCAGACATGTGAATTATGAATCAGTGCTTTGCATAACTACACTGATATCATCACACACACACACACACACACACACACACACACACACACACACACTATCCTCTCTGCAGTGGAGATAACAATGTGCTGGTATTCCCTTCATCTGCACAAAGTCACGTCCTGTCGGTAAACACACCAAAGTGTCTGTGTGATGACATCATGGGACACACACACACACACACACACACATTCTCCTGCTAGCTGACGTGACATTTAGCATCAGCATTAAAGTTTCCATAAACTTCAGTGGAGCAGTGAACTCACACAAAGAGCAGTTTGTCCGTTGTATTAATTAAACTGGTCATTGTTGGAAGTCGTGACTTTTAATCCTGTCCATCAGTGATGACATCATGAATCTGCATCACTTTCCAGTGTTTACTGCATCTCGTGATAACACGGTGACCAGTTAAAGCTGAACACCAGGCTGATGAAGATGGAGGAACAGATGCTGACAGATCCTCAGAATGTTCTAACTGATGCTTCAGGCTTTACTCAGACTGCAGCTGATGAATGCTCTGTTACCACGGCAACCACTGTGTGTGTGTGTGTGTGTGTGTGTGTGAGAGAGACGTCGGTTTGGACGGCTAACAGGAAGTGTTATGTAAGCACACCTGAGGAGAGAGAAGTTTACACAGAAGAAAAAGAAAGAACTCTGTGAAATGAATTAAACTCAGTTTGAATCTAGTTTTAAAACTGATTTAAACTTAAATATTTAGATTGAAATGTTTTTCAGTTTTTGAACTGGTTTGATTCCAAGGTGTGTGTGTGTGTGTGTCTGTGTGTGTGTGTGTGTCTGTCCAGGTTCCGACCTCCTCCACTGAGCTCAGTACGATGCTACTTCCTCGTCTGTCGTCCAATCAGGGATCAGAAAGGAGAGAGAGAACTCTGAGCGCCGCCAGTTACCTCACAGACGCCATGGAGGGTGAGCTGGACCAGAACCATCAGCGAGACTCCTGGTTCTACTGATGTTCCCCTGATGTTCTCCTGATTGTTCCCCTGATAATTTCCTGATGTTCTCCTGATGTTCTCCTAATGTTCTCCTGATATTCCTCTGATTGTTCTCCTGATGTTCCCACAGAGCTGGAGGAGGCCCATCAGAAGTGCCCCCCCTGCTGGTACGCGCTGGCCCAGCAGTACCTGGTGTGGCAGTGCTCCCCCTGCTGGCTGAGGCTGAAGCAGCATGTGAATCTGATGGTGATGGATCCGTTCCTGGACCTGACCATCACCGTCTGCATTGTTCTCAACACGCTCTTCATGGCCATGGAACATTACCCCATGACCGACGAGTTCAACGGAATGCTCAGCATCGGGAACCTGGTAGGAACCAATCAGAGATAATATCTATAGATACATGTCCATATTTATCAAAAAATCACATAGAGTCAAACCTGCTCTTTACCAGATATTATCAGTATATATAATATAGTATATAATGATTCATCTCACTGTAAAGGCTTGGAGGATATTTTTATCTCCATTAATAACCTTAAATAAATACAATAAATATTAAATAAGTCCTCCTCTGGATGTGAAAAGGTTTAGGGTTATCTTTACTATATTTATTGATTAAATATTATTTAGTGTAAGTAAAATAAATGTAATTAGAAATGAGTGGAATTTAAAAGTTAATTAAGATAAATGAAAATAAATCTTCATATATATAAATCTTCATATACACAGGAGAAGTCACATGGAATGAGCAGCTCCATGAGCCGTCAGTCATGTGTGTGTGTGTGTGTGTGTGTAAATGCTGACTCCTCATATCTTTCTGCTTGTGAGTGAAATAATCCCATAATGTCACACACACACGCACACACACACGCACGCACGCACTCACGCACGCACGCACTCACACACGCACGCACACACGCGCACACACACACACACACACACACACACACACACACACACACACACACACACACACACACACACACACGCACACACACACACGCACGCACTCACGCACGCACGCACGCACGCGCACACACACACACACACACACACACACACACACGCACACTCTGCTGATGTGGACAAACATCTCACACAATCAGCTCTACGACCACAAACCAACACGCAACCACCGTTGGTGACCAATCCTCCATGGAATCCACTAAAACAAGAAACAACAAAGACTCACCAGTGAAACAGCTGTGAATATTAAATACTCTCAAACTAATATAAACATTTTATCCCCAATAATCAATAAAAAGCACAAAAGCATCACTGAATTATACATGAAGTGTCAAATCTATAGAAAATAATGTTATCAGCCCATATTAGACATAAAAATGGACATTTGTCGACATTGGTAACATCAAAATTGTCTCAAAAATCGATTATTGATCATCACTAATAGGAAAACTTTTTAATAAAGTGAAATCTGTGTCTTTTAATGGATAAACATTAGTTAAACGTTGGTTAAACGTTGGTTAAACATTAGAAACATGTTGGTTAAACTGGTTTCTCTCTTTATATGCAGACGATACTGTGGTTGATCTGATTAATCTGATTGGTTAGAATGAAACCAGCTCATTATTATTGATCAGAACATCACAGAATTCCTCTGAAGAGAAATAGTACATGTTTTCTGTTCACTGGAAAAAACAGATTGATTTAAATCACAACAAAGAATGTTCTGTTCTACGTCGATGATGCTGTCGTCTCTTTACTGTACTTTTGTCCTGTGAATTAGACCCAATCTCATCACGGGTCTCAGGTGTGTTGGTGTTGTGTTCCAGGTGTTCTCTGGGATCTTCACCGCTGAGATGGTTCTGAAGATCATCGCCATGGATCCATATTTCTACTTCCAGACGGGCTGGAACATCTTCGACAGTATCATCGTGTGTCTGAGCCTGATGGAGCTGGGCCTGTCCGACGTGGAGGGACTGAGCGTGCTCCGCTCCTTCAGACTGGTACGGCCACGCCCACAAAGAACACAGGCCACGCCCACAGAAGCTTCTCACTCACTCAAACTCCACAGGCCACGCCAACAAACACATTTTCAAACGTCATTTTCAAACTTCTCCAACTTTTATCACAACTACTCCACAAAACGATGATTTTCTGATTTGAGGCGCCACATTAAGATCTTTGAGAATAATGACCAAACTGAGCAATAATACAAGAGAGAACAAAGGGTTTTGTATATTTTTGTTGTCATTTCGTGTGTTTTGGGATTTATTTTGTGCATTGATGCATAAAATTAGATTGAGGGCAGCATGTGGCCCGCGGGCTTCCAGTTGCTTATGTCCGCCTTAAGTTATCATATTAGGCAACACCTGTTTAAAACACAACAGCAAAATACCTTTTAAAGCCACGCCCTTTTACCTTGATGTTGTAGAGCTAAGCTCCTCCCCTCTCTCTGTAACAGCTGCGTGTGTTTAAACTAGCCCGTTCGTGGCCAACTCTGAACACGCTGATTAAGATCATCGGAAACTCCATGGGCGCTCTGGGGAACCTGACGCTCGTCCTCGCCATCATCGTCTTCATCTTCGCCGTGGTGGGAATGCAGCTGTTTGGGAAGAACTACCAGGTGAGCTCAGAGGTCAGAGGTCAGGGTATGCTGTGGTGCAGGTGTCTGAGGGTCACTGTGCTCCTCCCCCTCCCCTGCAGGACTGTGTGTGTAAAATCTCTAAGGACTGCACGCTCCCACGCTGGCACATGAAGGACTTCTTCCACTCGTTCCTCATCGTGTTCAGGGTTCTGTGTGGGGAGTGGATCGAGACCATGTGGGACTGCATGGAGGTCGCTGGCCAGCCGCTCTGCATCCTGGTCTTTATGCTGGTCATGGTCATAGGAAACCTGGTGGTGAGTCACTGTACACCTGAAGGACCGCAAGGACCTGAAGGAGGTTCAGAACGCAGCTTTCAGTGGCTAGAGAAGGTGGTTAGCGTAGCATTATCGCTAATCCTTGCTCGTCCTCTTATGGGAACGCTTTGTTGTAATGTGACGAGTCGAGAGATTCTCCTGCAGGTTTCACAGACTCACAATCTGTCTTTGTAACACACACACACACACACACACAAACTAACACGCACACTGTGTGTGTTAGTTTGTGTGTGTTTCCCACTCTGTTTATCTTAATGGTTTCATGGATATTTAATAACGAGCTTAATAGCCCTCTAACACACACACGCACACACACACACACACACACACTTATTCTTCTCCTGTCACTGTTTGGAATAGTATCTCCCTGAACAGAAGGATATGCTGACCACGTTGAGTGTGTGTGTGTGTGTGTGTGTGTGTGTGTGTGTGTGTGTGTGTGTGTGTGTGTGTGTGTGTGTGTGTGTGTGTGTGTGTGTGTGTGTGTGTGTGTGTGTGTGAACATGATGACCAAACCATTCCAATTCATATGATTTATCCTCTTAGAACGGCCTCATTGTCCCCATCTGCTGTGTGTGCGTGTGCGTGTGTGTGTGTGTGTGTGTGTCTCACCTAAAAATGAACACAAAGGAAATAAGGAACCAATGAAGAAAGAGGAGAGAGACGTATGAGAAAAGAATAAAACAAAGGCTGAAAAGTAAAGGAGGTGAAATATAAGAGAGAGAGAGAGAGAGAGAGAGAGAGAGAGAGAGAGAGAGAGAGAGAGAGAGAGAGAGAGAGAGAGAGAGAGAGAGAGAGAGAGAGAGAGAGAGAGAGAGAGAGAGAGAGAGAGAGAGAGAGAGAGAGAGAGAGAGAGAGAAGGGAGGAGGAGAAAACAGAAGGAGAGGAAGTGAGGGAGGAAACAGAGGAAGCAGAAATAAAGAGGAATAAAGTAAACGGAAGGTGAGGGAGAGGGAAACACTTTGGACACGTGGACCCGTCGTCACGGGTACGGTTGCTTGGAACGATGCTGCTCTCGGTCACCATGACGACCAGCATCAGGAGAATAAACACACGTTAAAGTGTGTGTGTGTTAATCAGACTTAAAAGCCTGCCTTTATTTACAGCAATGAAAGATTTTACCCAAAACAAAACATATGAACTTTTAAACCAGTTTGGACTGCTAAAGGCTAACAGCCGTAAGCTCCGCCCCCTGGTGCCTGGAAACCAACCAGCGTTCATCACTTCTGTCACTTTATTGACACTGCGTGGTCATTGGTCCAACTGCCAGGGTCGCTGCCATGGTAACCAATCAACAGCATTGATCCTGTGGTGTTTGACACACACACACACACACTATGTAATGTGTGTATTGATCAGGCTGTGACATTATTACAACCAGGGAAAATAAAGTTTGCTCTCATCAAAGAAGGAAATAGAATTGATTTCAAACATAAAAACGATCATGGATTTGATTTTAAAATGAATAGAAATAGAAAATGAAGTAAAAACATAAAAGTTAATTGTTGATGCAATGTTGGTGTTTTCTGACTTTAGTGTGTGTGTGTGTGTGTGTGTGTGTGTGTGTGTGTGTGTGTGTGTGTGTTTAGTTGTTGAACCTGTTCCTGGCTTTGCTGCTCAGCAGCTTCAGTTGTGATAATCTTTCTTCTCCGGACGACGACGGAGAAATGAACAACCTTCACATCGCCATCCATCGCATCAACAGAGGACTGCACTGGACCCAAGCCAGGTAGGCCCCCGCCACAATAAAGCACTGGGACCCAACGCCAGGTAGGCCCCGCCACAATAAAAGCACTGGACCCAACGCCAGGTAGGCCCCGCCACAATAAAAGCACTGGACCCAACGCCAGGTAGGCCCCGCCACAATAAAGCACTGGACCCAACGCCAGGTAGGCCCCGCCACAATAAAAGCACTGGACCCAACGCCAGGTAGGCCCCGCCACAATAAAAGCACTGGACCCAACGCCAGGTAGGGCCCCGCCACAATAAAAGCACTGGACCCAACGCCAGGTAGGCCCCTCCACAATAAAAGCACTGGACCCAACGCCAGGTAGGCCCCGCCACAATAAAAGCCACTGGACCCAACGCCAGGTAGGCCCCTCCACAATAAAAGCACTGGACCCAACGCCAGGTAGGGCCCGCCAAAATAAAAGCACTCGACCCAACGCCAGGTATGCCCTGCCACAATAAAAGCACTGGACCCAATGCCAGGTAGGCCCCGCCACAATAAAAGCACTGGACCCAATGCCAGGTAGGCCCCGCCACAATAAAAGCACTAGACCCAACGCCAGGTATGCCCTGCCACAATAAAAGCACTGGACCCAATGCCAGGTAGGCCCCTCCACAATAAAAGCACTAGACCCAACGCCAGGTGGGCCCCGCCACAATAAAAGTGAAGAACTATGGTTTAGTGTGATGTCATAATGAGCAGGTCAGAGCTTCACTGCTGTTTTGGTAGAACTGGTGTCCATGTTAACTGACTTCAGAGCACAAGTCACTAGTTAACATGAACACCAGTTGATGTTCAACACCACTGGAGTCCCTCATCAGCAGTTTGATAGTCTGTCACTGAGGGGGCGGGGCTTCCCCACAATAGATCCATGTGGTGTTTCTCACGGTGCAGGTGGTGGATTTCTTCAATGGGAACCTGAAGCGTCGACGTCAGAAGACGAAGGAAGCCAAAGCCATGATGAAACTCAAACGTCTGAGCAGCGTTCACACGGAGGCCAACGGAGCCGTCATCGGTAACAAATCACAATAAAATAACAAAACAACACAAAATGACTCCCTAAACCATGACAAATTGCAGCGCCACATATACACATAGCCCTGATAGGCTCCGCCTCCTGCTTCCCTCCATCAGGTCGCCATGTGGAGAAGTACGTGGTGTCGGAGGACGACAGTTACATGACCAACCCCAGCCTCACCATCAGCGTCCCCATCGCCCCCGGAGAGTCCGACGTAGAGTTCCCTGAGGAAGACGAGGACGACGAAGCAGGGGAGGAGCATAGCGAGGAAGAGGAGGAGGAAGAGGGCGAAGAAGAGGGGGAGGAGGATGAAGAGAAAGAGGCGGTAAGAGAGAGAGGGAGGGAGACCTCACCTTTGTCATGACAGTGAGAAACACTGACAAAGTTACTAAATAAACTTTGTTTTTACTCATTTTGGAACTTTTTAATTTGACCTTTTGAAACATCAACAAAAATCATTGACGGGAGGCCCCGCCAAAATAAAGCACCTTAGCAGAAAGCGCTGCTCCTGATTGGTTGTTTCCTCTGCAGAAAGACGCTGTCAGCCTATCAGAGGGCAGCACGGTGGACCTGAGGAAGCCTGGTGAGGAAGAGGATGAAGACTCTGAGGCTGCAGAGGAAGCCATGGACCCTGAAAACTGCTTCCCTGACCGTGAGTCACACACATCTATCATAGATCTATAACAGAACACCACCACATCATAGACGTATAGAGAATAGATCTGTTCCTGACATAGGGAAATGACTGATGGATCAACTCATGTTTGGGTTAGCTTAGCACGTAGCAGCGCTGGCTAGGCGGGTTAAACATTAAGGGGCGTGGCTACTACGAGTTCAAACCGTCTTTATTGGAACGATTGAACATGATTCAATTTGTTAATTAATAACGTTGAATGTTTACTTGTTTTTATGAACTAAATGTTTGAACGTGTCCTTTAAACATGTTTATTTCTATTTCCTCTGACAGTGTGTGTTGTTCCTGCTGTTGCTGTGTATTTCTATAGATCAGGGGTCACGACCCCATTTGGGGTTGTGAGACACTGGGAGGGGGTCTTTAGATGCCTTCAAGAAAATAAGAATTTTTTACATTATATTTAACAATTTGAGCCCATTTTTATCCTTTTTCTTCAACTTCACCAAACTCACCATATATTATTCTATTTTCATCACTTTTCTTGCCATATTTTTTGCTCCTTTTAATGTATTTTGCTACATTACTCACATTTCTGACACTTCTACATCATATTTCAATGACTTTTCTACACATTTTTCCATTTTCCAGACATGTTCAGCACTTATAAACCATTTCTACCACTTTTACACCTAATGTCTATATGATGACCCATTATTGTCACTTTTAACCTATTTTCACCAGATTTCATGATTATTTGTGCCAATTTAACCAAATTCACCATTTTTCATGCCCATTATTTGCCAGTTTAAACTAAGTTTAAACTTCTGTCTGTTTTTATCCACTATAATTTACAACTTTTAACCAATTTCTGTGGTTTTTAAAATCTCATTTCACCTCCTTTTCCACCATTTTTGGTCACTTTGAATCATTTTATTAGTGATTAAAACCAGGATTTCCATCTTTAAGATGACTATAATAATAATAATAAACGTTCCTGGATAACAGTGGATATTATTCAGATGAATAAATAAATGTGGTTATCACAGATTCATAGAACAATGGACCATCATTTTACTGACTTTATGGATGGACCCCCAAAAATCTCTCCTTTATTCCCCCTTATAGATGGTCCTGTCTCCACATGACTGTTCTTCAATGTTCATGTCTGTGTTCAACCACCTTCAGCTACAGTGGGGGTCCCCACTCTCTGGAACTTTTATTTTGAAGGTTCGGGGCCTGAACAGGTTGAGAACCACTGTTATAGATCTATAATAGAATATTAAATATGGTTGTTGATCTGTTGCTAGCAGCAGCTTCCTCTTTCCTGCTGGTTTCTCCACTTAACCCAAAACTTTCAGCGTGAGATTTATGACGGGCTGAAAAACAAACTCCTGCCACCTTGCTGAGTCAGCAGCACACATTCGTCTTCCCACGGCGAGCAGGGAACACTGGAGTCTTAGTGGGTCATAATCAGCCAATGGGGCGCGAGCGTTAATGTGCTGATGAAGCTGCTCGCACCGTACGCCGATGACGCACTGCTGAGCGCCGTTAGATCATTCATTAAAACCACCACCGTCAGCAAAACTAGTCATTGACAAGAACTACTAGTTACTACTAGTTACTACTAGTTACTACTAACTAGTTCAACCTCAGTTACATTGTTTAATGTGTTTCACTTTATATTTGAAAAGTGTTGTTGTTGTTTCCGCATAATCTGTTGATTCTGTGAGAACAACAAAGACCTCAAACAATTAAAACGTAATAATAAAACCTTTCGACGACAGCGTGATTATCATATGATCAACATTAACGTCAGCATTAGAATAAAGAGCATTAGCACAGGAAACAATAAAGGTTTTGTGTGTGTTTTTGTAGTTTTGTGTATTTTCAGACCTTCTGTGTGTTTTCCAGCAATTTTACGTTTTTGAAGTAATTTTTGTGTATTTACGTTATTGTTTTGTATATTGTTCTGTTGTTTTTCAGTCGTTTTGTTTGTTTTTTAGAATATTTTTGTAGTCATTTTGCATGTTTTTTATGTAGATTGTGTAATTATGTTGTTGTTTTTTATATTGTTTTGTTGTTTTACATAGTCGTTTGTTTTTCTGAATATTTTTGTTGTCATCTTTCATTTTGTGTGTTTTTCTCTCATTTTTGTGTATTTACCTTATTGTTTTGTTATTTTTGTGTGTTTATGTATTGTTATCTTGTATGTTTATGTTAGCCACTAGTTGTAAATGCTTGTGTTGTATGAACAGGATCATATGAAGGTTTGTCATTGAATAAGACCTAGAGGTCAAGGTTGGGGCGGGGGGGTGTGGGGGGGGGGGTGACTGTGTTGAGCAGGTGCACAAAGCACTTCTGCTCACTGAGGAATACGTTTTAAAGCAAACATGGACGCTTCGCCCCAGTCCTTTCATCTGGAGATTCATGGACCAGTGCCGACTCATCGGGCTGAAAACAAACGGCTCCTACCTTCCTGACTCAGCACACGCACACACACACACACACACGCAGCGTGCGGTCTAAAGAGTACACGAGTGCGCGTCGACGTTGGCCTGAAAGTGTCAGCAGGAGCACAGGAACAAAGAGCTTCCAGTTTAGGAGCAAAGTGGGTCAGCAGCTGGAAAAACTCCCAGAATTCCTCACAGCGTTCCCCACACCTGCAGAGACAGCATTAGTCAGACGCCAGCGAACGCACCGCAACCTGCAGCGAGGACACACACACACACACACACACACACACACAGGTAATCATCATCAGTTCTTCTCAAATCAGAATATCACCTCAAACAACCTCTGTGACCACAATCAAGGAAGAACACACACACACACACACACACACACGCGGATCTGTTTAATTAAGGCTGATTTTAAAGCCACTTGTGAGTAAGCCTGGGAAATATATCTAGAATCAAAATGTATCACAATTTCTGTTTTTGCGATTTAGAAAATGACAATATTTCCTTTATCCATCAAACTCATTTCAGTTCAGGGGCCAAATACGGACCAGTTTTAACTCAAGTGGGCCACAGATTATAGGTTCGGGGGAAACGAGTAATTTAATATTTTTAAAACTAGTACAGTGCCTGTCGGAAGTATGTATTCATATAGTGGGAGGAGCTTAAGTAGAGTTGTCAATCATGACCAAATGAGTTTGTGTTTGAAGGTTGTATGTACAGAGGTGTACATACTCTGTGTGTGATTTATCTGGTTTAATTCTATGAGACATGATCATGATTAATGTCTTTGTTTTTTACTCACTTTCAGATTTTTTTCGTTTGGCGTTTTTTGGAGTCATTATGTGTATTTTTGGAGCCTTTTTGTTTATTATGTGTGTGTGTGTGTGTGTGTGTGTTTGACAGGAGTTCCACAGTGTGGATTGGTCACTCAGGGTATTTAAAAGCTGTTGACAACGTTACAGATGGAACAGATACCGTGTCACATATTGATCAGCTGTTTGTTAATAAATGAGGCTGTTATGGTTTTCTGGTCAGACTTTATTGCAGTGGTTCCCAACCTTAGGTTGTGACCCCATTTTGAAATCACAAATTTCTGGCGACCCCAGAGACATTTTTATCTTCTTCTAGAATGAGTTTTTGATAAGTTTGAGTTGTTGTGAGTCGAGCCTGAATTAGTGTGAAAGTCAGCAGACGAGCTGTTTTATTTGAGCTACATCTGTATTTGAGAAGGTGAAATGATAGAATACAGTTCTTTGAGATTGTGTGTGGTGTTTTAATTTGAACAATAATAACTTAGATTTTTTTTTAATTATTCTAAATGTATTTTATTAATTTTTATTGTAATTAATTTAATATTAATTTAATTGATTTGATTTTAATTATTTTGGTCAATCACTAGAAATTCAAGGCGACTCTAAGGTTAAAAAAAATGTAGCTTTATATCGTTTATCGTCATTTTGAGAAAAAATATTGATATATGAATTTTGGTCACTATTGCCCAGCCTACTTGTGAGGTCATGGTGTTGTTGTGTGACTGATAGACCTCATAGATGTCTCCACTGTGGGAGAATCTTTATTATCTCTATAGAACGTGTTCACGCTGAGTTTTGGGGCCAAAGTCAGAAACGTTCACACACTTTTCGTTGTGAATCTGTGATAAACGAGGATGTTGGACCTGTTCATGTTGAATGCTTCACGACAATAAATAACATCCTCATTACGTTTTTTTTAGTTTCCATAATTTGTGGGTGTGTTATCATAAAAATGTCCCCAAATGTGATGAGAACCAGCGCACACACAGAGGTGCGTGCGCACACACCTACGGCCCAACAGCAGATGTCGCGTTAGCTTTGATTCATTTAAGAGATTGATGTCGCCGTCGTTTCTTCCCGAATCAGCAGATTTCCTCTCAGCAGGAACGAAAGGAAAGAAAGGAAAGACTCAGGATTCTGAAATTAAACCAAACAACTCATTAGACCAGTTCTAATTCCATCCATCCATCTTCATACCCGCTTATTCGCGTTTAACAGGGTTGCGGGGTCAATCTCCGGCTCTCATAGGGCGCTGGGCGGGGGTACACCCTGGACCGGGCACCAGTCCATCACAGGGCAACCATTCACTCTCTCATTCACTCCTATGGGCCATTTAGAGACTCTATCAACCGTACAGTCATGTTTTGGATGTGGGGAGGAACCCACGCAGCACGGGGAGAACATGCAAACTCCACACAGAAGGACCCAAGTCCACCCCAGGGCTTGAACCCAGGACCTTCTTGCTGTGGGGCGGGATGTGCTAACCACTAATCCACCGTGCGCCCAGTTCTAATTCATTATTATTAATTATATTTGAATAAATAATGAAATACTAATACAAGAAAACTGTAATATAAATACAACTATATTGTAGAATAACAAGAATAAAGTTTATAAAACATTATTTGAGTTCTGTGGTGATATTATTATATTTCCTGGTTTGTGTCTTTATGAATTAGGTTTTTTTTTTTTTAACATAAATTAGCCGTAAAATGTCACTGTGACTTTGAACCAGGAATTTTCTGCTGACTCTGCATCAGCTGCGTGTGCACGTGTGGGCGTGCACGTGAGTCCAACAGCTGCTGCTTGAGGAAATCCAGGTGTGTGTGTGTGTGTAACATATATTTCACACATTTATTATAAAATGCCTCACAGAAACCTGATTTAAAAAAAATGAAACATGTAACTAAATTATATTTACTAGTACAGTGCCCGTCTGAAGTATGTATTCATATAGTGGGAGGAGCTTAAGTAGAGTTGTCAATCATGGCCAAATGAGTTTGTGTTTGAAGGCTGTTTGTACAGAGGTGTATATACTCTGTAGTGTTATAAAGGGTTTATTTGTGGGTGTTTGGAAGCCGTTGACAAAGTTTCAGGTGGAACAGGCACCACGTCAGACACACACACACACACACACACACAGACCTTTTTTGTTTTATAGATTGTAATCTATAATTTATAATATTTGTTCCTTAATGCAAATAAAGGAAGGTTAAGCTTGTGTTTAGCATAACAAACAAGACCCAAACATGCGGGACTCTTTGCTACCTGCTAAGTTAACCAAACAGGTTTGACTTGTTGCTACATGCTAAGCTAACCAAACATGTTGGACTCTTTGCTACATGCTAAGCTAACCAAACATGTAGGAGTGGTCGCTACATGCTAAGCTAACCAAACATGTAGGCCTGTTCGCTACATGCTATGCTAACCAAACATGTGGGACTCTTTGCTACCTGCTAAGCTAATCAAATATTTGTGACTTGTTGCTACATGCTAAGCTAACCAAACATGTAGGACTTGTTGTTACATGTTAAGTTAATTAAACATGTTGGACTGGTTGCCACATGCTAAGCTAACTCAACATGTAGGATTGGTTGCTACATACATTAGTCCGTAACTAAGAACAGGAACAGATCTATTCTTTATACGTTTGTGATAAAGGACAGGAATAGATCTATTCTTATATATCTGTGATAAAGGACAGGAATAGATCTATTCTTTATATATCTGTAACCAGGAACAGATCTATTCTTTATATATCTGTAACCAGGAACAGATCTATTCTTTATATATCTATAACCAGGAACAGATCTATTCTTCATATGTCTGTGACTAAGGACAGGAACACACACTGTGATAATAAACTGACAGTGTGTCAGGTTACGACTTGTTCTTTCTCATTGGTTACCGCAGTGACATGTGGGAGCAGAGCACCCATTAGTTGCCGTGGTAACGGGGGGCCGGTATAATCAGAGCTGTAATTACACACACACATTTTCATCCTGACTAAATGTACAGACTGACAAATTATTACTAAAATACATCAAATTTTTACTGACACTAACTTTGTGTGTCCCTCAGTGTGTGTGTGTGTGTGCGTGTGTGTGTATCTCTAACAGTGTGTGTATGTGTGTCTGTGTGTGTGTGTGTGTATCTCTAACAGTGTGTGTGTGTGTGTGTATCTCTAACAGTGTGTGTGTGTGTATCTCTAACAGTGTGTGTATGTGTGTCTGTGTGTGTGTGTGTATCTCTAACAGTGTGTGTGTGTGTATCTCTAACAGTGTGTGTGTGTGTATCTCTAACAGTGTGTATCTTTAACAGTGTGTGTGCGGCACTCAGCGTGCTGTGACGTGGACACCTCGGTGGGTTCTGGTCTTTTGTGGTTCCGACTGAGGAAGACCTGCTACCACATCGTAGAACACAGCTGGTTTGAGACCTTCATCATCTTCATGATCCTCCTCAGCTCTGGAGCTCTGGTCAGACTCTTCTACTCCTATACATCTATGTTATACATCTATGTTATATAAGAGAGAACGAAGAAGAAGATTTATATTATACATGATATACAATCACAAAATGACCACAAATATACACAAAAACACACAAAGGACAGAAAAATACATAAAACCTTTGTTGTTTCCTGTGTTAAAGCTCTGATTGGTCGTTAATCTAACCATGTGACCCTCAGATACAATCACATGTTTGTGGCCCCGCCCCCTGTGATAACAGCTATCATCTCTGTTATGAATAACTGCTTGCTAAATTAGCTTGATTCTAACGCTCATGCTACGTCAGCGTTCCTGTGTGTCAGAGGTGTAGAGTAGTGATATAGAAGGACTGTTGCCTGATTGTAATTGGACAAGTGAGTTATACATAAAATACTCAAGTACAAGTGAAAAGTAGTTTAATTAAATAGTTCTCAAAGTAAAAGTCACTAGTTCCTATACGTTTACTCTGATTGGTTGGTTAGGATGTGGTGCATTTGATTGTTTTCTGGTCATTTCATCTTTTCTTGTTTCACAATGTCAACAGATCGTTTTAAAACAAAAAATAATCATTTGCTCATTAACAGTTGAGTGTAGAAATGTAACAAATGACTTTACTTCTTTTAAAACCTACTTAAGTACAAATGAAATGACTAGTACCCATAAAAGCAGCTCAGTTACAGTACTGTGAGTACTTGTAATCATTACTTTCACCCGTACAGGCGTTTGAGGACATCTACGTAGAGCAGCGCCGTGTGGTGAAGGTGATTCTAGAGTTTGCTGATAAGATCTTCACCTACGTCTTCATCCTGGAGATGTTGCTCAAGTGGCTCGCCTACGGATTCAAGAAGTACTTCACCAACTACTGGTGCTGGCTGGACTTCATCATTGTGGATGTGAGTGGTCTCCATGGCGACAGCCCATAATAACTACCTTTAGTGACGGATGTCTGAGTCCATCACAGGCACAAGTTGGACTTTTAAAAACCTCCAGCTGTGCAGCTGGAGGCTAAAAGAACACGTGAAAATAATTCAGAGAAAAGTTTAATTCCCAATGTTTTTATTCTTGAACTGGTTTGAAAAAGTAAATAACTCAGAGTTTGAGACTGTAAATCTGTGTGTACAACAGAACAGCCTCAGGGACAACACACACACATTAACACACACAAACACACATTAACACACATTAATACACACACACACACACATTAACACACATTAATACACACACACACACACACACACATTAACACACATTAATACACACACACACACACATTAACACACATTAATACACACACACACATTAACACACATTAATACACACACACACACACATTAACACACATTAACACACATTAATCCACACACACACATTAACACACATTAATACACACACACATTAACACACACACATTAACACACACATTAACACACACACATTAATATACACACACACATTAATACACACACATACATGTTAACACACATTAACACACACATTAATACACACACATTAATACACACGCGCACATTAACACACATTAACACACACACACACATTAATACACACACGCACATTAACACACATTAACACACACACACACATTAATACACACACACATTAATACACACACGCACATTAACACACATTAACACAGACACATTAACACACACACACATTAATACACACACATACACATTAACACACACACATACACACACACATTAACACACACACGCACATTAACACACATTAACACACACACACACACACATTAATACACACACACACACACATTAACACACACACATTAAGACTGTAAATCTGTGTGTACAGCAGAACAGCCTCAGGGACAACACACACACATTAACACACACAAACACACATTAACACACATTAACACACATTAACACACACACATTAATACTCACACACATTAATACTAAAACACACACACACATTAATACTAAAACACACACACACACATTAATACTAAAACACACACACATTAATGCTAAAACACACACACACACACACACACACATTAATACTAAAACACACACACATTATTTGGTTTGGTTTTAAAATAAAAGTAAAGATTTTTGTGTAATTCCGACCTATTTGTTTCTCTAAGTGTGAGATTTACAGTCATTCATGTTTTGAAAAAAGTTGTGTTTTTGTTGCATCAATGCTTTTATTTTGTTTTGCAGTATCTGTAGGAGTAAAAAAAAAGAAATGTTTCTGTTCTGCAGGTTGGAGTGATTTAATTTGTATCCTTCCTGTCTGTCCTGTCTGTCCTGTCTGTCCTGTCTGTCCTGTCTGTCCCCTGCAGGTGTCCCTGGTCAGTTTAGTTGCAAACACGTTGGGTTATTCTGACTTCGCAGCCATCAAATCTCTGCGAACGCTGCGAGCTCTGCGGCCGCTCCGTGCACTGTCCAGGTTCGAAGGCATGAGGGTAAGAAACAACACTTTTATTTTGAAGGGCTCTCTGATAATGTTTTGTATGAACACAGAAGTGTTCTCCTGTTCGTAGGTGGTGGTGAACGCGCTGATCGGAGCCATCCCGTCCATCATGAACGTGCTACTGGTGTGTCTAATTTTCTGGCTCATCTTCAGCATCATGGGCGTCAACCTGTTCGCCGGAAAGTTTGGTCGCTGCGTGAACCGCACGGGCTACGTGCACGAGGCGGCCAACGTCAACAACCGCAGCGAGTGTGAGGCGAACAACAACACCACGCTGTACTACTGGAGCAAGGTCAAAGTCAACTTTGACAATGTCGGCGCCGGATACCTGGCCCTGCTGCAGGTGGTGAGTCATAGAGCCTTTGGATTGGTCTGTTTGGTACCATGGCAACGAGAACAACAGTCATTGCGTTTGTAAAATAAGAGACGAGGTGGAAGAGAAGAAAGAGTTTAATTTGCTGCGATGGTGCTGAATTATTTGCTAGAGCAGAGTTTCTCAATTAGGGGTACGTGTACCCCTAGGGGTACGCAATGGCACCACAGAGGGTACGAGAGAGAGAGAGAGAGAGAGAGAGAGAGATGAAAATGAACAAATAAAGAATCTGTCTTGGTCCCGCCCCAGGTGTGACATGACCAGAAATGTTAAAAAGTGTAGAAATAAATATATTCAGGGGAAACTAAATCAGGGTTTTGAAACCTTGGGTTCACCAGAAATTTCTGAAAAAAAGAAATGTTTTAATTATTCATTTTAAATTCATTTTTAAAATAGTTGTATTAAAACAGTAAAAAAAAAAGGTTTTTGGGTTCGCCAGAAATTCTTGATCTAAAAAAGGTTGTGAACCACTCTTTAAAATGTGTTATCACTCATTCATTCATCATTATGATCTATAGATGTTTTTAAATTGTTTTTATACTAAATGTTGTAGTCGTACAAAGGGGGAACTAGGAATCATAAATACGATACTTAAGACAAAAAACTTTGAGAACCACTGGTCGAGTGGTTTGATATGAAACCAGTTTACTGATGAACCAGTGCCCCCTATTGATCTGGAGGCCAAAGATTTAAAACGTATCCTACATAAATATTGCCAATAATTGAATATTTATACATAGCAGAAATGCACGGAAACAAACACACACGCTGAGTCACTTGAGATTTGATGTGCAGCTGTTAGCTACACATGCTAAAGCTAACATTAGCTCTCCTGTTTTACAGTGGAAAATATGGTGTAAATGTGTGATATTTTTCTTAAACATGGGTGAGGGTTTAGTCTGTGTCAGAGAGATATTTACATTTCAGAAGGTGAAGTCCGTCATATCACTTCATATTACGTCAGAGTTTGTGTTTGACGTGACTTTGGAACACAGTCGGGTTGATTGTGTACTTGTTGTTGTTGTGACAGGAGGGGGAGGGGCTCTCCTGTGTTCCTTCTCTTTTTGTCTGACTGTCATTTTCTCCCACGCCTTTTTTCTGCGTCGCTCTCATGTCAGACTTTTCCACTCTCTCCTCGTTCCGTTCGTCTCCATTTCCTCTCATCATCTTCGCTTTGATTCACTTAGTCGTAAACAGGTTGTTAATTATCAGCAGAGCGCTGAGAGGGGAGGGAAGCATGGAAACAAGATTAGCATTAGCGTTAGCTGCAGCATCTCTTCATCATTCATGCTAGCTGTTTAGTTGTCCTCACAGATGTATAAAGAATAGATCTGTTCCTGTCCTCTGTCACAGCCTGCTTTTCATAGCATTTGTTTGTAACATTTAAGCTACATAAGTGATACATGCTAACTTAGGGTGACTATATTTTGATTTCCAAAAAAAAGAACATTCTCAAAAAGTACTTAACGTTTTCATGAATCTACCTTGTAACGGCAAAATACAATATAATAGATAAATTAATCAGTTGTAATTGTCCATAAGCTAAAAAAATAATTTCTCTCTTTATAACAGAGTTTAAAAAAAATCTGTTATCAGTGGTGACTCAAGTTAAATCACCTTTATTATGCATTTTAATAATTTCGTATGAAATCTTTTAATCATTGAAACAATATGAGAAACATCTCCTAGAAATAAAACATGTAACAAAAGATTCAAGACTTACAGAACATTAAATAATCATTAAATATACACTTCAATAAATAACCTTTTCAATTAAATCCACTGTTCATGTGGATCTTGTTGGGTTATTTCTTCTTTTTTACTATAGACTATATTTTGTTCAGCGCTCTGAGATGACTTTATTGTATTTGCACTATATAAATAAAGTTGAATTGAATTTAATTATTTGGTCTCTTTTAATCTCTCTCTCGTGGTCTTTGCTCCTCTTTCTATTTTCCTCGCGTAACGATTTCATCAAAACAAAGCGCCATCTTTTAATGATTTCGTCGTGGGTTAGTAAAGCAACTCCTTAGCTTTCAGAAACTGGTGGAATTTCTCCAATAGGGCAAATATTAGTGGTGCTACATGCTAACTACTACATGCTATATATAAGGTGCTACATGCTATTTACTATGTGCTATATGCTAATTACTAAGTGCTACATGCTAACTACTACATGCTATATCTGACTGTAGAAGAGCTGAGCGTAAATGGAGATCAACAAAACTCCAAATTCATCTAGAACTGTACAAAATAAGTCTGCGAAAATTCAATGATGGTTTGTTCAAAGCAAGGCAGCAATACTTTTCTGAAATTATTGCCAAAAATGTCAACAACTCTCACACGTTGATTTCTTTAATTGAAAAGCTCACAACCCCCCCAGATCAGATAGCCCCTGAATTACTGTCAGCTGGAAAATGCAATGAATTTGCTGTATATTTCAATGAAAAAAATACAATCAATAAGGTCAAACATCAGAACAAACCAGCAAAATAACAAGAAGCTTGAACAGCTTCAACCACTGAGGGAGGAGTCAACTACAATGTTAGAGTTGATTACAGTGAACCCAAAAACAATAGAGGAACTGTTCAGCAGCTGAATCATCAACGTGCTGCCTTGACACAAACCCTCAAACTTCTTTAAAACTGTTGTAAAGTCATTATCACTGATTGTGTCAGATAATTAACTGATCATTCCAATCAGGCACCGTACAAAATCCCTGAAAGTAGCTGCTGTGAAACCTCTGTTAAAAAGAGAACACTGGATGCCTCTATACTGGCTAACTATAGACCAATCAGAACCTTCCATTCATGGCCAAGATCATTGAGAAGGTGGTCTTCAACCAACTGAGTCAATTCTTAACATTCAACAAAATATTTGATAAATTTCAGTCAGGTTTTGGTTCTCATCACAGCACAGAAACTGATCTGATCAAAGTGATCGATGACATAAGGTTGAACACTGATTCAGGAAAAGTATCTGTTCTCATTCTATTGATCTAAGTCTGCATTTGACACTGTAGATCATACAATTTTGTTGCACAGATTGTAAACATGGGTTGGACTAAATGGAAAAGTAATGGAATGGTTTAAGTTCTACTTGGAGGAGCGAAGCTATTTTGTAAACATTGTAAACTTTGAATCTGACAGATTACCAATGTCCTGTGGGGTTCCTCAGGGATCTGTTCTTACCTCTTCTGTTTACCTTTACATGCTTCCTTTAGGACACATTTTACACAACTGTAAGGTTGATTATCAGAGCTACGCAGATGACACACAACTATATCTATCACTGAACCCAGATGACTATGGTCCCATTGAGGTGTTGTGTGACTGTTTAGAAAAAGTAAACTGATGGATGAGTGAAAACTTCCTTCAACTAAACCATGACAAGATGGAGGTGATTGTCTCTGGTAACAAGGAAAAGAGGACTGCTGTCAGCAATTATCTGAGTCTGGATCTTTAGAAGATAAAGACCAAGTCAAAAACCTTGGTGTTCTGATTGACTCAGATCTGACATTCAGCATCAGATCAAATCTATCACAAAAACATCTTCTACCACCTAAAGAACATCTCCAGAGTGAAAGGTTTAATGACTCAGAAAGATCAGGAGAAACTGGTCCATGCTTTTATCTCCAGCAGACTGGACTATTGTAATGGTCTTCATCAAACATCTACAGCTGGTTCAGAACGCTGCAGCTCAGGTCTGAACCAGAACAAAGAGGTCAGAACTGAACACATTACACTGGCTCCCAGTCAGCCTCAGAGGAGACTGTAAAGTTCTGCTGCTGGTTATAAATGTGTGAATGGGTTTGGTC
>NC_041063.1:27830535-27868035 GCF_900634775.1 Gouania willdenowi
TGTGTGCTGCTCTTTGATTGGCTGAGGAGCTGCTGTGAGGCATTTAAGGACCGTGGGTCATCAGAGCTTTTCAAAGCATCCTCTCTTCTATTATTAGAGTCCACAGGCAGCATCATGGACGCCCATAAGAGGTCCTGACACACTCGGCCAATTACAGCACAGACGGCACGGGCCAGCTGTACAAGAAGCCACAGCCGACCAATCAAAGAACAGGAAAGCTGCTGAGTCAGCAGACATACAATCCTGTGTGTGTGTGTGTATGTCATATACAACAGCTGTTGTCTGTGAGACACACACACGCACACGCACACACACACACACAAAAAAAAACAAAAGTTAAAAGAAAACATTGAGTCGCCATTTTTGTAGTTTTTCCCAAAATAAAACAACACAAATTCATCCCTAAAGTTTAACAAAGACACACATGAGTTACAAAGGGGACACACAACAGACAAAATATTAAACAGACACACTATGGAGCATATAGAAGGGACACAAAACCACACAACGGACTGATAAACAAAACACTAGCTACACAGGACAGAACAGACACAATATAAACAAATGATACAAAAGGACAAAATATACACAGACACAGACAGTGACCGTTAGCTGTGACTAGACTGGATGTATCAGATGAATAACTGGGCGTTGTGTAATTAGTGTGTGTGTTTGTGTACCTGTGCATGTTCCCGTTAGTGGTGAAGGTCTGTGCACACACACTACATCTGTACGGTCTCTCTCCGCTGTGAACCAGCATGTGTCGATCCAGCGACGAGGCCGAGCTCAGACATTTCCCACAGATACTGCACGAGTGGTCCGTGTTTCCGGTGTCTGCGTTGTGCTGCAGGAACGGACAAACACACACACCTGTTGTTTGTTTGGTTCTAACTTTGTTTGTTTACGGCTGGTTGCTACGGCGACACTCACCTGTCGGATGTGCATAGTGAGCTGATGCTGTGATTGGCAGCTCTTATCACACAGAGGGCAGATCAGAGGTGAGCTTTCTTCTTTGGTTTCCTTCAACACACAAACAAAGTAACATTAAAACTGCAAAACGTAAAAATGCAAAAAGTAACATTTAAACTGTGTAAAGTAGCTGTTCGTGTTAATGTAGACTTTTATTCTTTAAATTAAATATTAATATTATTTTATTTTATCTAAATCTAGTTCCACAGCTGATATCATGATTTTAACTGCAGCCTGTGTTGATGCTATGAGTCCCCACAAAGGCCCATAAACACACACACACACACACACACTTCCCTTTCCTGTTTAAATCACAGGAAGTGGTGACAAGTCGAGGAATGTTGCAATGAATGATGGGAGAGGGAATAGACGACGAGGTAACGAGGCACAAAAACTAAAAAAGCAGCGAAGAAGAAAAGGAGTCAAATAAAATAATGTGTTTGAATTAAACTGGAAAATAAAAGCTCACTGACGCCCCCTACCACCACTGGAGGTCATTGCACTTTGATTTACAAACTAAATATTTTCATAATGTGAATAAACCCAATGCAATTAATCACTAAAAACTTTCATTTCAAAATTGTCACATTTCATATTTATTTTACTATTTATTACATTTTTAATCGTATTTTATATTATTATTTATTTTAATAATATATTTATCAATAAACATGATAATGTACATTTATTGTATTTTTAATTATTTATTTATCATTATTAATAATACAATTACATTACATTTATTTGATAATTTATTATATTTTATATTCTTTATTTATTAATTGATTTTGATCTATTAATAATATAATTATACTAAATATGTATTTTAGGATTTATGATCATTTATATGTATTTTTCATGATCTATTTATTAAAAACATGACATTGTATATTTATCGTTTCATTTATTATTTATTCTTCAGATATTTTAGTGATGTCATGTTATGCTAATTACCTGGCTTCTTCTAGCGTTGCGACTGGGGGGCGCCCTCATGGCGGCGATGATTGACTTGGTGGGGGAGGGGCTAATAGAGACAGAAAAACAGTCAGTGAGTGAAATCCTTCTGATTGGCTGAGAAACACACGGGGGGGCGGAGCTCTCACCTGGGGGAGGGGACAGCTGAGGAGTTGGCTGAGGTGATGGTACTTCCTGCTTCTTCGTCTCCACCGTTGATGTTTCCTGCTGACATCACCGCTGACATCATGGCGTTGATGGAGGATAGCTCCTCCCCCGCTCCATCTGCGCTCCCATTGGTTAGCATATGTGCCCCACCTACTGCCTCCGTCCCTGAGGACACGCCTCTTTTACATGCTGGTCTTTGTTTCAGTTTATCGTTTTACTATCAAAACCATTAATTAAACTAATAACGAACATGTTTAGTTTTTAAATAAATCATTAAAACAGATTACATATTTTTACAGAAATCATAATTAAAATCTAAAATAAAAAGAAAATCATGAAAAAAATCAATTTCAGTTTTCTTTAATTTCATAATTAAATAAAACAGATAAAGTTTTTATTTGAAAGAAAATTAGACTAAAATAGAAAAAATTGCATTAAAAAAACGTTTTCTTAAAAAATAAGATGCAATGTGTGTGTTTTATTATTATATCCTTTATTTAACCAGATAAAAGCCTTATTGAGATTAGAAATCTGGTGTGTGTGAGTGTGTGTATTTGTTGGTACCTTTGAGATCATTGTGCATTTTCACCATAAGCTCCGCCTCCTGCTCCTCTGTTATCTCAGAGTTAGCTCCTCCCTCTTTGTGAAGATCGTTGGCTGTGTTTTCCATCATCGCTAAAACACAAGTACACACACACACACACATTTAAGTTTAACTCCACATGAACAAAGAATAAATGACAAAAACACATAAAACTGAATAAAATACCCCCCAAAGACACAAAATGAATTGTTTTTGCTAAACTGTAAATTACTGGTGTTGTAAATAAACTGGTTATCATGTTAACAGGTGTTAGCTGTGAAGAGAAGTCATCAGTTAACATGGACATCAGTTTATTTACAACACCTCACAGAGATACTGGAAAATATAACGTCATCATTAGACTGGTTTTATTGGTGATACTGGATGAATCAGGATGAGTTAATTCAGACTTCAATGATTCATGATGAGGTTGATAAACAACAGTCAGCAACGCTCAGCTCTCAGAGATCATTACTGATCACTATAAACGGAAGAGAGGATGAATGATGCTACAGGCTCCTCCCCCTCACTGTGTGAGGTTTGTTTACGAGAAACAGGAAGCAGAGGAACACAGCACATGACTGCTTCCTGTCGGTCAGCTCCCACAGGAAGAGCCTCCACAGAGCCGAGCACTTCCTGTCTGTGTGTGTGTGTGTGTGTGTGTGTGTGTGTGTGAAATTCCTTTAGAAACTGAAGCCAGTTATTACTGGACGCATTATTTTGGCAGGATCTCTTCCGTACTGTTCAAGAGCCAATCAAATCATTTACTACAAACACATGACCTGAGTTTATCCTAATTTAATTATAGAACAAATAATAAATACAAAGAATGTAAGAAACATACTCAAATATACAAAACCAATGTAAATCAAAGTAACGTATTTATATGCCTCATTAACTGCACAGGAAGTGGTGCACATAATCATAACACCTGCAGTAGCATTACCAGGAATGAGGAGGATAATAGGCTCGTTTGACACAAATATTCAAGAGAAAAAGTATTGACTTAAAGAATTATAAAATACTTCAATAAAAATAATGACATATCATTACAAATAAACTAAAGTAATAAAGAAATATTATGGATCGATCTAAAAAAGAAGGAAATAATTTGATGGAAAAACGCAAAAAAGAAATATGGTTATTCAAGAAATGTAAAAATTAATAAATAACCGAATTTGATCAAAATGAACAATGTAATCAAAATGAACAAAATAATTGGGTAAACGTGATCTCTATACCTGGATCAAACCAATTATACACAATCACACATAAAAATTAATAAATAAATAATAAATAACAGTAATGGATTTACTCAATGTCAAATGCAAAATAACGCATTTTTATAATAAATAATATGCTAAATATAAATTAAGGCTAACTGAAGGAGGAAGCAGTCCAAACATCATCATGTCTACTGTCTTTTATTTTGAAAAGCCATGTGTTGCTGCTAGGAGGGGCTTAGAGCGCTACCACCAACAGCCACGGGGGGGCGTCTGACACACTTTAAAACAGACTGCAACATGTGCAGCACGAGGAAGATGGAGTCAAAGTACATCCTCAGACACGCACACGCACACAAAGTAGCAAAACGTGGAGATGGAGACGAGTCCTCCAAGATCTGAGCAGAGTGTGTGTGTGTGTGTGAAGCAGAGGGAGTATAAGTCTGTACACGTCTGCCCGTGTGTGTGTGATGGCTGATGTTACTACATCTGTTCCCAGCCATCATTCTCACACACTGACACTCCCTCCTGACACACACACACACACACACACACACACACACACACACACACACACACACACACACACACACACACACACACACACACACACACACACACACACACACACACGCACACACACACGCACACACACACACATCCCTACAACAGTTTAATTAAAGTTAAACTAAACCTGATCCTCCAAACGTTTAATGAACTAATCAGTGATTTAGTCTAAGTTGGAGTTAGTTGTTATGTAGTTTAGAGGCTCTCTATACGACAGCAGAAGATGTTCTAGTGATTCCCAGGACAAAACTCCCTCTACAGCAGTGCTTCTCAACAATTACGGTAATTTAAACTAATAAATAATGGGCATGACAAATGGTGAATGTGGTTAAATTACCAACAATAATCATGAAATATGGTGAAAAGAGGTTAAAAATTACAATAATGGGTGGAAAAAATGTGCAGAAAAGACATTAGAATGTGATGAAATGGAAGAAATGTAGCAAAAATACATTAAAAGGAGCAAAAATATGGCAAGAAAAAGTGATGAAAATAGGATAAATATGGTGAGTTTGGTGAAGTTGTATAAAAATGGTAAAAATAGGAAACACTACTCTAGAGACAGTGCGAAATTACAGCAATCAAAAAAAAAAATCAATAAATAAAAGTATAAACTGTATTTTTGTATCTCATTTGTTGAGTTTCTTGGATTTTACTTTAAAGAGTTTTTTTAATGGTTAAGAAACAGACTGGTGGAAAAACGTGTTTCAAAATTAAAGCTTGACACATTACTCTATAAAAACAAGGCTTTTAAAGTTTAACACATGAGTTAAAGTTTATTGATGAGCTTTATCGCTCACAAACATTAGCTCAGTTAGTTAGCGCTCAGCTGTGAGGTCACAGAGGTCACCTGTGTGAGAACATGCAACTTGCTGACAAGAAGAGAAAGTTTTCAATCAGATGGAACGCATTAAAAAACAAAAGCCTTTTCTCACTTTTGACGTTCCAAAAAATAATAAAAATGGACAAAATGAAAGAATTCACCAAAATAAAAGCACGATAATGCCTTTAAAATGGTTAAATCAGCATTAGTAAAAATATTTTTAACTTTTTATCTGAATAAGAAAGACACAAAAACTCTTTTTTAATGATTAACAACTTCCGGCTTTATTTCAAAAGTCGTCGAAAAGACTGGAAAAATCCAGGCAAAGGTGGAGAGCAACGGCTTTGTCTAGTTGTCATAGCAACGCCTCGCCCCGCAGCTGATTGGCTGGTGTTTAAAGTCCAAACTTTAAAGAAGCAGGAAAAAGGCCAAACGCTTTTGTCTCGTTCCAAAGAACGACGTGAGAAACCTGAGTCCGAGTCGTTTTGGGTTTTACAAAGAACGACGAGCCCCAGGGTAACTGACAGCAACTGACACCGGCAAACGCACCCATAACCTCCTTTGGCTTTTATTCTGACATCCTACACCTTTCACAGGGGCGGGGCTTCCTACGTTTAGTGACGAAACTTTAGCAACACGTCACAAGTGTTTGTTTACACGTCAGAAAAATAAGAGTCTTAATAAAAGTCCAAGAAAACAGAATGTGATGCTAGCAAACCAAACATGTAGCATCAAAAGCTAAATGCTAAGCTAATGTTGACATGACAAACAGAATAAATAAAGTGATTAAAGCTAATGCTACATTAAAAAGATAAAGCAGTTAGCTGGAAGTTATAATTAAAACTTTTCAAACAAAATCGTGAAGAAAACAAATTAACTGAAAAACTTTCACGCCAAAACTTTTAATGTAAACTTTTAATGTTAAAACTGTAAAAAAAAAAACTTTACGAGTTCTTGAAAAAAACACCAAACAAACTTTAACTTTATTCATACTTGTTTTGTTTCATCAGTCACATGGCAAAAGCCCACTCCTTCAGAATAAGAGAGTAAAACTGCAGACTGATCCACTGAGGTGAAGTATCTACAGACTGACTTTACACAGAAGTGTTAAAAAAAAGGCAGAAAACACAGACGCAGAGAAACGTGTAGAAATAATGTTTAAAGATGTTTAAAATGTGTGTGTGTCTAATGAAGCGGCCCTTCAGAGTAAAAGAGAACTTATAGTGACTCTTCTTCACCCTGCTCTTCACGGCTCAGTTACACATTGACTCTGTGTGTGTGTGTGTGTGTGGAGTTTAGACCCGCTGTGATAAAGTGTGTGTGTGTGTGTGTGTGTGTGTGTGTGTGTGTGAGAACAGGGGAGGTGAACGACTCAGCCAATCAGCACACAGGACAGCGTCTGCCAGTCCTCAGCCAATCACATTCCTCCACTCACTCCCTTACACACGCGCGCACGCACACGCACACGCACACACACACACACACACACACAGTTTAATTTGTCCTTTGATTTGTTCATTTGACTTTTATTTTGAAATTCAAAGTACTAAGTTAATCGGATAAGAAAAAATGTTTTAATACATTTAAATTCACTTTGTTTAATATATGAAAAATATAACTATTATAAATTATACCAAAATAAAAAAAATGTTTTACTAAATGTTTGTGTTGCACAACAAATAATATTTTTTGTATTTTTTTTTTTATCTCTAAACATTTGTATTTATTTTTATAAATTATTGTTTATAGATAAATAAATGTATTAATTAATAAATAAATAAAATTAATAAATAAATCTTATAAAAATTATAGAAAACTAATAAACACACGGGATTAAAAGTTTTGTCGCATCTTGGGTTTTCCCTAACTCCTTTCAACCTTTCAAAATAAAAGCGTAAAAGATGAAGATGAAAGAAAGGAGGAAAAACAACGAAGGACAGCGATGAAGAAGCTACAAGCGACGCCATGACGACTAAAGCAAGAAATGGATGACCGAGGGGTGTCAGGTGACCAGAGGAGGTGGAGCTAGGAGATAGCAGGAGGTGATGAAGGTGGGCGGAGCATATTTACCGTCTTTCAAGTCTCAGTTTGTTGTGTGTGTGTCTGCGACCTCGGCTCACACTGCGAGGGAAACACAAGGAGACGGTCAGTAAACAAACAAACATTTACAAAATAAACAATCGCAACAATTTCACACAAACAGAAAGAGCTACACAAACAAACAAGGAAAAGCAGACGTTCCTATGGCAACAATTACCAACAACAAAACATTAATTAATTTACAACAAGAAGAAATAAGAAACAAACAACACATTTAAACACAAACACAAATCAAATAAAACAACATTTAAAAAACTATTTAACAGACACAAAAACTAAAATGTACCAAACAACGACTCAAACTAAAAAAAACACAAATAAACAAACAAGCAACTAAAAACGAAGTCAGAACAAACAACCATGATACTGTCACCAATAGAAGTAAACAAACATCTATCTTTGATAAAGCCTGTCACACACACGCACACACACACTATATTACAGTGCTAAATATTAAACCTCCCACTTTTCTAAAGCAATACGCACTAGTGTTTACAAACAAACGTCACAATAAGGTAAACAAACATCACAACAATAACATTCAGGCCTACAGCTACACAACAAACAACACAACGTGTCAACACCAGTTTGAAGTGAGTAAACAACAGTAAACAACAGTAAACAACGCAGGCCTTTATTTACACGTCGGGGCCGAGTTTGAACCAATGAAAGCTTCACGTTTGATGACGTAAACAAGAATTTACAAATAACACGCAGTGCTGCATCACAGGTCACATGACACTAAAGTCACATGACACGGAAGTCTGATTCATTCAAAGAGTCAAACCTTTTGGGCCAATGCTACGAATCTAGTTAATTATATCCAGGATTAATCACCGTTAGCAGGCTTCAACTAACCAAACATTGTCAGTCAGAAGCTGTCCTACGAAGGTCGATTACAACAAGTTGAGGTAAGTACGTTGATTTCAGTCTTGCTAACCGGCGCGCTCTCGTGGCGGAGGCGGATATTACAGCGTCAAACCAATCACACAGATGAAGTGTAGAACGTCACAAATATGAAGATTAAAATATATAATTCAGAACAAAAACAACACTGTTGCTGCAGATCAAGAGGTTGGGGATTCGATCTCAGCCTAGGTCTGCCTAAGTGTCCTTGGGCAAGACACTGAACTCTAAGTTTCTCCCAGTGGTTGATGAGCAGCTCAGTTCCATTGGTGCGAGTGTGAATAGATGAATGAGCTGATGTGACTTCTGTCTGTGAAAGGTTCTATAAATAAACATTACTTACTTACTGCAGTAAAAGCAGAAAGTAATTAATACAGGAAATGATGAGTGTTAATAATATTTAAATTAGTGAGATTAAAAATGGAGAATCAGTTTCACATTCTCTTCTATTTTTAACTTGTCTATGTCGCTGCTGCTGCGTTCATACAGATCAGCCTACATCACAATATGGAATATATTTATATTATCTACAGGACTGAGGCTCTTTACAGAATTAACTAATTAATTAATTTATCGGTGTGAAAGCGCTCGATGCACACAGGCTTTATCAGCTGATTTATTTTATTGATCTTTACTTTATCAGTCCATCAGAAATAAATCTATATGTTTCCTAAATGATGTCATCAGTAAATGAAAGTATTGTTTTAATGTCTAAATATTTTCTCTCCTGTCAGCACCAGATCAGATCCATACAGTGACGTGTTCACACATCACCTTTTATTGGACAGCTCGCTTTCTAAGAGATCTGATTGGTCAGGAGGCGGGACTTTATCACTTGCTAAAATCTTAGCCAGAGAAAAACCTGCTCGTGAGCAGGCTAGCCGTTCAGCATAAGTTACCATGGTGATTTAGCTCCGTAAGACGTTAGCGAGCTTTCTAGTCCAGCACACACTGATTAAATCTTGGAAGTTAGCACGATAAGAGCGAATCTAGATTAGTAACATACCCCCTTTTCATTTTAACACTTTCAGGAACAACAACGAACACACAACATAGCCCCGCCCCTTTTACAATTTGATCCTGCTCAGCCAGCATTGCTACCAAACATGTGAGACTGGTCGCAACGTGCTAAGCTAACCAAACATTTTGAATTGGTGGCCACGTGCTAAGCTAACCAAACATGTGTTACTGGTGGCTACATGCTAAGCTAACCAACCATGTGTTACTGGTTGCTACGTGCAAAGCCAACCAAACATGTGTTACTGGTGGCTACGTGCTAAGCTAACCAACCATGTGTTACTGGTGGCTACGTGCTAAGCTAACCAACCATGTAAAAGACATTTTTTCATTAATTACAGTTTTCATTTTTAAAGGCTGTGGGTGAGAGCTTTTACTGTGGAGTTTGCATGTTCTCCTGGTAATCCAACTTCCTCCCAGAATCCAAAACAATTATTACAAGTATTAAGCTAACTGAAGTCTTTAAAGTCTGTATTATAAAACTTATATTTAAAATGTTATAATATATAAATTTGGTATTTTAATAGTAATGTATTCTATAATATTAATTTTAATATTAATTTATATTTTTTTAATAAATGTTTTGTTTGATTTAATTAAATATATTTTACATGTAATATTCTAATATTTATTATCTTTAATTTGTCTATTTTTTATTTGATATCTTAATGGCGTTTTTTATGCAATTTAATATTTTCTCTATTTGATATTTAAACATTTAGCTCTAGTTTAACTCCCCGTTTGTGCATCACTAATTAAAAGCGTAAATCAAGGTGAGCCTGAGCCGAGCGTCACAAAGAAGATAATCTGCTGCTGAAGGAGGCAGAGTGAGGAAGAGGAGGAGGAGGATGAAGAGGGGGATACAGACTGATGGAGGAGACAGATTAACAGCTTAACCAACTCTAAGACTAATTAGGAGGAGGATGGAGGATGTTCAACCCCACACAAACAATCACTGTGTTCATCACAGTCACCAGCTAACATCATCACCAGTGTATTTATTACAGACGTTCCTTCATGCAGTCATAGACAGTCAGTGATCGCAGAAAATGTGTGTAAAAAAAGAATTAATGTTCTGAAATAGAAAAATCAATCTGACATGTTTCTTTTTCATCTCTCTTCATTTATTATATTTGAAATAACATAAACACACTATTTTTGTCCAGAAAACAGGTGATCAAATGTTTAGAAAGTTATTTAAAATTTGTCCGATTCAATTCAATTAATTGTTATGACTTTTACTTTGAAAATCTAACAAATAAGTTAAATCAGATGAGAGAAAATGTTTTTAATAAATGAACAATTTTCTCTTTGTAGAATATGTGAAAATGTCACATTAAAAGAAGATATAATATTAATAATAATTATTATTATTATTTCTAAGGCCAATTCCACCCATAATCCTGTTCAAAATCTTTTTCTACATGTTATGGATAAAGTGGTGATGGTATTTTATGACCTTAGTTTGAAGTCAATCTACTTTGATTGTTTTATTGGAACTTTTGGTCATTTCTGTTTAATATTTTCTCACTTTCGGCAAAAGAATTTACTACAAAATTTACTTTTCATATAAATTTACAATTTTCTGTTTATTTCAGAGATTTTTTTGGGATTTTGAAATTTCACACTTTAACAACTTGTGTCACATGTTTAGCCTGTTTTTATTGTATTTATTTTGAAATTCAAACAAACAATTTCATCAGATGAGAGACAATGTAGAATATGTGAATCAAGATATAATAATAATAATTATTATTATTACCATTATTATTACCAAACATACCAAAATAAGTCTAATTAAACCAGTAAACTAAGTCTACGTGTTTTGGATAAAGTAGTGATCGTGTTATCCTGTGACTGTAAATGAATGCAGAGCTTCATCTGAAGTGTTGGTTCAGATTATTATGACTGCATTGTAATGCGAAAAGGTTCTGGTCCAAAGACAGGTTTATCTGATGGTGTATTAGCTGAACTGGTGCTCAGTTTATCTGGTGACACAATCACATGATGTGCTAAACGTGAAGGTCATTTATCAGATAAATAAATCATGTTTAAAGGTCATATCACACATTTTAGTAGGGTTTTTTAAACAGTGACTAAGGGTTAGCATGTGGCTAAAGTAGCTCTTTTATTCCCGCGCTCGCCCTCTCCTGTGCGTTGGATGACTTTATTCAGTGTGCATCATGTGCACTTTCCTCTAACGGCTGCTCCCTAACGGAGTGAAACATTAACCTGCAGGTTAGTGTGTGTGTGTGTGTGTGTGTGTTACAGGTTAACTGTGTGTGTGTGTGTGTGCGTGCGCAGCCTGTAACACACTCCTCAGGGTAAAAATAACCCGTTGAGCAGCAGCAGGAATGTGCTGTGAAGAATGCTGCTCTGCTTCTGTTTGACAGGCACGGACAAGTGCAGAGCCCAGATCACCTGAGTGTGTGTGTGTGTGTGTGTGGGGACGCAACGAGTTAAAACCACCACCAACACCATGAAGCGGCCGCTGCACAGACCATCTTAAACGAGCTCAGAGTGATGAAAAAGATCAGCTGAGCACGACTTAAAAAGCATTAAGATAAAAGACAAACGTGCACTTTATGCACATTAGAATAAAGTTAAACAACATGTGCACATAAATGAAACCACATGAATGTAAAGGAATATGAAACAGCCGCTGCACAGACTGTCAGAAAGGAGCCCTGAGCGATGAGGAGGCAATTTTAGCTCCAGAATCATCCGACTTAGCACTTTTTAAAAAACCAGGAGCTGAGAAACTAGAGATGTCCCGATACAACTTTTTCACTTCCAATCCGATACCGATATTACAGCCTTGAGTATTGTCCGATACCGATATTGATCCAATCCAATATCAGCACGAATCATACATACTTATGTTGTAATATGGAATGTTAGAAAAAGTTTATCAGTGATTTCAGATGTAGTCCTATAAAATCTGATATCAGACCGATATCAGATATCAATATCAGATCCGGACACTTCTATGAGAAACAGTCAAATGTTTCCTTATTTACACAATAAAATAAAGAAAACAACATGTTTATGGAAAGAATATGAAAAAAACCTGAAATATGAGATAATTTTTCTAAATCTTAGTTAAGAGATTCTTGGGATTTTTTCAATTTGATATATTTACAATTTGTGTCACATGTCTATTGTGTTTTTACATTTAAAACATTTAAAAGGAAGCACGAGAAACCATTTCATCAGTGATGCCACACGCACGCACACACACACACACACACAGAGACAGAGTCGGGGGTCACCGTTAATGTGCTGAGCAGCTGTCACACACACACACACACACACACACACACACACACACACACACACACACACACACACACACACACACACACACACACACACACACACACACACACACACACACACACACACAAACAGGTGTCACAGACAGCAACGACCTCTGCTCTCCTCGCTGTGAGGCTGCTATTCATTCACGCTACGCTAACAGATGCTAACCTGGCAACGTGTGCGTGTGTGTCGGACACTCGTACGATGCCTCAGACAGCTGCAGACAGATGTAAACACACACACTGCACAGCTTTTTGTTGCATCTAAACATTACATTTATTTTATATTTAAACACAGAGAGAACTAAATTAAATTATTGATTTATTCTCAAATTTTCTGTTAATTTGCAGCTTGGTTTTTTTCAACTTGTTTTTTTAAAAAACGTTGCACAGACTATTTGTGTTTTGCTGTTGTTGCATTCATTAATTAAATACCTGTTATTTTACAATAAACAATAATATTACCATAAGAATAAAGCCAATAAATAAACATTATTATTATACTAATAAATGTGTGTATAACGCAACAATAATAATAATTATATGTAATAGCGATAAAGCTTCTAGATCATATTTTATTCATATTTTTGTTCACACACTTTTCATCATTCAATGTCTCTCTACTACGTTAGGCTTTTATTTTGAAAAAAAAAACGAGCTGAGAATCAGCAGGGAGTCGCTTTCAACAAGTAACACATTCATGGAGTGAGCGACTCACACACTCACAAACACACACACACACACAAAACAGCTGGTGAACACACACAGCGGCTGCTACACAACTGTGTGTGTTTCAGTGTCGCACACAGTCCACAAATTTACAGCCTGACAAAAGCTGGTGTGTGTTATGGAGAAGGAGTGGGAGGGAGGATCACACACACACACACAGTGTTATACGTGTGTGTGTGTGAAACAGTTGGCTGCTGTTCTCCATCACATCTCCATCAAACGGATGAATTAACAAATAAATGTGATCATTTACACACACACACACACACACACACACACACACACAGAATTAACACTGTCTGCCTACATTTCCCAGAATGCACGGCATGGTTTGATTTCATTATTATTGAAATTTTTTCCTCCAAAATAACCTGTTATTCTTTCAGTGATGCCTTTATTTTGACATACTTTAGATAATAAAGTGAGAATCTGGATCGCCAAAGTAAAAGCTCTTGAAGTATTTGTCCTAAAGGAGGAAGAAGAGGTTTGTCATCATCATCGTCATCATCATCGTTGACACTGAAACAACACGGGAGCAGCGCAGGAAGCAGGAAACTCACACACACACAAAAACTGCTGAGTCAGTGGTTTTACTTTGAAAGAAAAGCTTCAGAGGGATAAAAAGGAAGTTTGGGGAAACTCCTTCCTCTTTCTTTAGGGTTTCTGACTTGAACCGTTTTTTTAATTCATAAGAATCTAATGTTTTTTTAGTTTTTTAATTTGTTTAAGAAACTTTATTAAAACATTTAGATTCACAATCACAACAAATATTGTGCATTTACACATTGGTGAATTTAATTATTTTTTTTTTTTTTTAGTCTAAACAAGAGGGGCTTTTATTTTGTAGGAGGTTGGTCACCTGATGCAGCAGAGTGGAATAAGGTGATAAAGAATGAAAATAAAGCGTTTGCTGACATGTTTTATCAAGTGTTTGAAGACGTTTAGTCTGCAGATGGAGGACACGCAGACCCTGGAGAAAAGAACACGTTCTAGTCCAAACACACAGCGGTGCAGCGGAACATTTGGTACCCGTGATCAGATGGTGACTGAGCCTGAGTGGGAACAGTTTATTATTATTTATTATTGTGTGTTTTTGTTGTTGTTTTGAACATTTTTACAGTTGTTTTGTTTATCTGTTATTTTGTGTGTTTTGCCCTGCGATGGACTGGAGTCCAGTAATGGTGTACCCATTAACACCCCAGCCCCCCCACCCCCCCACCCCCGTAGATGAGAGAATTTTTTCATGCTGTGAGACGGAGAATAAATAAATAAATGAAACTAAAAGTACGACTTCTCACAGGGTTGACCTCTGACCTCTGACACACACACGCACGCACGCACACGCACACACACACACACACACACACACACACACACACACACACACACACACACACACACACACACACACACACACACACACACACACACACACGTATATGTCAAAAGTCTGGGGGCATGTTGGTGCAGCAGTTGCCGCGGTAACCAGGCGTGTCCCGTGTTTGCAGAACAAACAGCGTTACCTGTTCTGAGCATTCCTGTGTGTGTGTGTGTGTGTGTGTGTGTGTGTGTGTCAGATTACAGCTAACAGATTAATGGGGATTACGGAGGCCATTCACATGCTGCTGATCAACAAGTGAGGAAACAGGAGGAAGGAGAGGAGGAAGATGATGATGAGAGGGAATACAGGAGAGGAGAGAGAGGGAACATGAGATCAGAGGAAGTGAGAGGGAAGTTAAGATGAAAGTATGAAAGAAAAATGAGGAAACGTGACGTGTGATGAGAAGAAGGAGGAAGAACAAGAAGAAAGACAGGAAACATGACAGAAAACAAGAAACGGCAAGAGAAAGGAAGTAACAGACACAGAGGAGGGAAATACAGGAGGAACAAAGAGGAGAGGAAGTAAAAGAGGAAATAAATAGGAAGGAATGAAGAAACAAAGGGGAAGTAAAGAGGAAATAAAGAGGGAACAAAGAGGAAGTAAAGAGGAAATAAAGAGGAAGTAAAGAGGAAATAAAGAGGAAGGAATGAGGAAACAAAGCAGAAGTAAAGAAGAAATAAAGAGGAAACAAAAAGGTAGCAAAGATGTGTCAAAGTAAACAAACAAACAAACAAGTTGAGAAAAGAGAAAGTCATGTTTCATCTAAACATGTTCCACTACTACCTCAACCAGCTAACTAAGACTAACCAAGACTAACCAGTGACTAATAAAAACAAAGGTAGGGATGACTGTACACAGTCCATGACCTTTGACCCTGGAGACATAAAGAAACTATAGCACTGAAAACCAGATTCATTCATTCATTTAATATTCTCATCAGTTACAGATCTATAGATATATGTATTTAATTATTTATGTGTGTGTGCGTAATACACACACACACACACACACACACACACACACACACACACACACACACACACACACACACACACACACACACACACACACACACACACACACTAACCTAAAGCTAACTAGAGCTAACCAATGCTAACAGATTCCTTTGCTTCTTCAGCAACTGACTGACAAAACTGTGGAGTCAGCATAAAGAGTGTGTAAGGGAGGGGCGAGCAAGGAACAAACAGGGAGAGAGAGAGTTAACCATTTCCTTCCCACAGCAGAAAAAACTGATGTATGTGTGTGTGCGCGCCTGTATGTGTAAAGGCTGCTTATCAGTGGGACAGTCTCACCACACCTACACACACACACACAAACACACGGACACGCACACACGCGCACACACGCACACACACACACAGACACAGACACAGACACAGACACAGACACAGACACAGACACACAAACTCAGTAACTAAAGCTGTGTTTACTGTGAGTCTAAAGTCCAACAACTCCAGTGAAGGAATGTTAGAGCCAATCAAGGATGATGATGATGATGATGATGATAAAGATCAAAAACACGGTATCTCACTATTTTTACTCCTTAATGTTAATAAAAAACTACAGACTAAAATGAATTTAACATTACATCCTCATGCAGAAGTCCATTGAAAATATCCACATTTTAAGGTTTTCTCTTCCCAGTGCTGCTACAGTCACAAACATCCCATAATAATCCACAAACAGGAGACTCTACTAGAACGTTCTGCTGCCTTTTTATCATATTATCATCAGCTCAGAGTCTACGTTTGTTTTATTAATTCAAGGACGTGTGTGTGTGTCAGTGTGTGTGGGTGTGTGTGTCAGTGTGTATATGTATGTGTGTCTGTCAGTGTGTATATGTATGTGTGTGTGTGTAAACTTAGGCCTCAAAGGGAAAAAGCACAGCTTTTAATTAGTGTCTCCAAATTTGTCTCCACGGACTTAAAACATCCCACTGAGACTCTATTAACACACACACACACACACACACACACACACACACACACACACACACACACACACACACACACACACACACACACACACACACACACACACACACACACACACACACACACACACACACACACGGTGAACTTCTTGGTGTGTGTGTGTGTAAAAGCATGTATAATTTTAAAATATATATTAAAAAACTGGACATTCGTGAGAACATTTATTTTATCCTTATTTAGTCTCATTCATTTTATTGTTTTTTTTTTTTAATTTATTAATTATTGATCTTTGATTTTTTTCCTAGGTTCAGTTTACTGAGTGTTCGTCTGTGTGACATCATCAGTGACATCATCAGCAGCCATATCAATGCATTTATTCTCAGGGATTAAATTTGTTTTTTGTTTTTGAATGTGCTCAAAAAATAAAGATTGAATTTGAATCAACAAATCAAATTTAAACATTTTCATTTAATCAATGAAATAAAGTCACAAAAAGCTAAAATAAAATAAACTGAAACATTCATAATAATTGATCAGCTTAAATATAGTCGGAAAATATTATATCTTTGTACAAAATAAAGGATGTTTTAAAATCATTATCTGATAAATTAATGAATGTCCTTTTTTACATAAACCTTTGCTTTTCTTTTTATAAAAAATAAATGTGATATTTAAAAGTTCTAACAACAACAACAAAATAAAATAAGAAAACAAAAAAGATGTATGTGTTTTATTGCTTGTTTTAAATCTATTTTATCTATAGAAATTATGAAATTGTAAATTATTTTCACGCTTCAGCATCACTTTGTGTTTATATATTTATTTATTTTGACAGTGGTTGTATTTGGATGATGTTTTAATTTATCTGAGGATTTATATTCATTAAAATAATCATTATTTTCACAGTTTAATAAACTTTAGGAGTGTTTTAATGTTTCTTTATTTAATTAGAATGTATTTAGATGTTGGTTTTAGTAGATTTCTCTTTAGAAAAATGTGTGAATTAAATGTAGAGGTGAAAGGAGGATAATTATTATAGTAATAATAATAATTATTATTATTATTATTATTATTATCTAAATCTAACCCGTCAATCATTGACCCGGGTTAACGATAACACGGTCACAACTAAAGTGGACCATTCAAGCGGCTCTGTTTGGGGTTTATCCCGGGTTAGAGGCAGTTTAGCCCGGGTTGGAGCGGGTTAAAGGTGGGACTGATGCGGACCAGGCGGTGGATGCAACAGGCTGATGGAGGCTGAAACTCGACACGGAGGCCGAAAAAAGTGCCTCAAAGGCGGCAGGGAGCGGACAGAAGCCCCGCGGACGGAGCGGAGCGAACAAACGGAGGCTTTAGAACACAAACGGAGAACTTTGTGAACGTTTCCGGTCCGACTTAAGATGAAAATCACCAAACATTAACAAGGTCACCTAGTGGCGTCAAGAGCGCGGCACTGCGCTAGGCCGCTCCCGGAAGTCAGCAGCTGCTCGCTTCAAAATAAAATTCATCGTCCTCAAAAGTGTCTTTCAACCAGCAATTTTTTTACTACTGGTCTCCAACTTTAGTCTTTAACTTTAAACCTTTTTGAACTGCAAGACATTAAATGGTTTATTATACAAAACTGATTTAAATAAAACAAAGAGCGAACACACACACACATTAAAGGGATGAGATTTTTCCTAAATTAACTGTTTATTTCACTAACAGCAGTTTAATAAACCCTGACTGTTACTAACACAAGCACAATTACTATTACAATAAATAAATATTAATCATAATGTAACAATGAACTGTTTAGTATAAATAATAAACAAAGAGTTCCATCGTACTGCAGCAGAAATGCATAAAATATAAAAATAAAGCAACATCATTCTTATTTATAATAATTATTATAATAAAAAATCATAATAGTTAAATTTTTATCATTACTATTATTAATAATAACCATAATAATAATACTACAATGAATGCAGTCATTTGTGGTTTAAGGATGTCCATCTGTTGCCATGGTAACAGTGAGATGAAATACAATCAGACAGCGTTGCTTTGGATTCCGTTTTTACTTTGAAGCTCACTCACACATGCTGTCTCTCACAGATCAAAGTGGGTCACAAGCTGATAATAAGACCTTGTTATGTTCACGATGCAATGCAGAAAAGTAGAGGCGTGGCTTCTGGTAGATTGGCATATTTTAGTAACAAGTATTTCTCTTTCTTTATTAACCTTTTCTTGTCTGTTCTTATATTTTCCTTCAGTCGTTCTGCTTTTTATTGCTTTTATTTGTGTTTTACTCTGACTTTAGTTTCTGTAAAGTTTGTAACTGTAAATTAAAAACACATTTTTTAAACCAACATTCAGGAGTAAAAACTACTGATGAATCTTTAGTTTACAGGATTAGCAACGAGTCGTCCCATAGCCTTTCTGATGCTAATTAGCCACAACAGGCTAATCGATGCTAATCAATAGTCCTGGTATCGCCAGGTAACTCACGATACCATATATTGCAACATTATTTTCCCCATGATAATGATATTATCACAATACGGCAATAATCGATATATCATGGGAAATTTCATCCCCGATACCTGACACTGAAGAAATTCAGGATTTATTTACTGAATTTAATCAATTTCACAGGAATTACAGTCACGCACACACAGCATTATCCCTGTGTATCATATATACATATATAAATGTATTGTTTTCATCATGTCTCGTATGTTGCAATTTAAAAAAATATATATATATAAAAAACAACATTTGGTGCCAGTGAATCAATAACGAATCGCGAGACAAAACCTTGCGAAATATCGTCGTATTGATATTTTGGTACACCCCTACTAATCAACAGCCCAGTATCAGACCAGTTTCTGTCTGATTAATTTAAACACATTTTTATCTGTCAAATGTTGGTTGGAATCACAGCAAAAACATAGAAATATCTCAATATTATGGATAGAAATACTTCTATGAAACAAACTAAACCCTCGGCCACATGTTTATGAACAATATCACATTTATATCAAATTAATCACAAGATCTTTGTCTGACGCGCTGTGACGGAGAGAGTTACATCAGTTTATTTCACTAAAAACTAACTTGGCTCGCAGGAAAAGAAAGCCATGACGTGCTTTTATTTTGAAATAGGTTCAATTAGAGTGATAATAGTAGAGATTGTGGCCACTATTAATCATCAGAATAAATGACTATTCTACACTTGTTTTACTTTGAAATAGTACTTTATGAGGTGTCAGTTTGTTAATATTTCCAGCATCAGCTCCCGTAGACACAACAGTACAGTTTCACATGTCCAGAGTCAGATGGAGCTCGTTGTTGTCCTAATCTCGACTCATTAGCACTCATGCTAGCCAGGGATAGCTTACTCACAAGATTTCTACTTATTCTACAGGAAATCACAGAATCCACTTCCTGTAACACAAACATCGATGTGACACACAACAATAGACACAGTTTTACTGAATTTCTCTAATAAACGTGATTAAATGAAACAAACACTGAAATAAAGTCGTCAAGTGTCACACAAATCTCATCTTTAGTCACCTGAGGAGAATTTAATCTAGTTTTAGTCTTATTTTCAAACATTAAATAGATGTTTTATAAAGATTTAAATTTCTGTGATCAAACAAATCATAAATTTGACCCTAAACTTTACATTTTTAGTCTTATCTTTAGTCATCTGAGAAGAATTTAATAAATAAATAAATAATTTCTAATAAAATGACTCATTGGATTTCTTGGTGCTTAAACTAAGTTTTTAAAATAATCCATCTTATATTTCATTTTGTAATTTTTGTAAATTTAGTGTTTTTGGAAACAATTCCGCTTCCATGATTTAAATAACTTATCTGAACTAATCCCGTATTTCACATGTTAGCCTCAATAACTCTTGTTAGTTTCACATCCCAGGATGATCAACAGGTAGGTTTTTATTGTGAAGGCCCAGAGAGCGGAAGCCACCCGTGCGCCTGCTCCGTGCCGTGTGCCAACTTCACACACATGGCCACTTAGTCAGCGAGGCTCAGACCAAAGTACAGCCGAGATATGATGCTGTGCTGCGGCCACGGCAGACTTTGGACCCGCCGCTGGTTCCCGAGCAAACACACACTCACAAAGTTAGCCCGCAAAGACACACACGCACGCGCAGAGTTAGTTTGGTAGAAACGAGGAAGAGGCTGAATTCCTGCGCTCGGATTGATGCGCATCAAACTAGGAAGAGACGGGATTAAAAGACGTTAAAAACACGGAAAACAACACTGATAAAAGTGTGTGTTTGTCTCCGTGAGTGTGTGTGATGAGGGGGGGGATGGACACACACACACACAGACCGAGCAGAGGATGGACGGAACACTTACGGTGGACTTTGTTGGGCTTTTGCTGCTTGCGCCGGGACATGATGGTGATGATGATGATGGTGGTGATGATGAAGAAAGGCTGAGAGGAGAGGAGCCGCTCGAGCTGCTCAGCGAGTCAAAATGGCGTTTCCGAAGGGATGTGCAAACTTGGACAAACTTTACTCCGCTTCTCCTCCCTCCTCCTCCTCTCCTCCCCTCCCCCTCCTCTCCTCCTCCTCCTCTGCTGCTGTTCCTCTTCCTCCTTCTTCCTCCTCCTCTTCTTCTTCTTCTTCTTCTCTCATGAACAGAAAACACCACTTTAAGGACCAGCCGTCGGTAGAAGTGTTGGTAGCTGGAGGCTAATGAGTGTGGTGGTAGTAGCGGGTTTAATTCGTCTCCCCCCCACCGGTTAAACCTGATAACTAAAGCCCATCACGTGTCGTGTCCGGTCTCCAGGGGGACGTGGCCACCAAGCATCCATCCTCACGGATTAACTCCTCAGACTCGCTCCTAAAGTCGTCAAACACGTCCCAAAGCGGCCGTTAAACTTAGTTTTCGTCGCGTCTCAAAGTTGCTCTAGTTTCCTCTCACACTTTCCGTGCACGCACAGCACGCCGCGATGCGTGCGCGTCACCGACCGTCCGCGGTGAGTCGGAGCTGGTTGGAGATAAGAAGCCATCCGGACTCTCAGGGAGCAACTATCGCGAGGGTTAGGGCAGGGCCAGCGGGAAGTATCGCGAGAGGAGCGAGGGATGCCAACCGTCACCTTTAGGAGGGGAGGAGGGAGGGGGAGGTGTCTGAGGGAGGTGTCGGTGAACCACAGACACCGTCAGTTAAACACTGACCAGTTAGCTTCACACAGCTCTGCTCAGGTCACCAAGTAAACCATTGAACCTTTGTGTCCATAACACTTTAAAGTTTAAACAGTTACAATATAAGAACAAAATGTATCTAACTAACTAGTTTAATTAACTAGTTTAAACTAACTTATTGAAACTAATTTATTAAACTAACTCTTTATTAACATAAACTAACTTACTACTTACTTATTTAAAATAACTATTAATTTAAACTAACAAACTAAAAAATAAAACATTTTAAACAAAGTGAAGAGAACTAAGTTTCTTTTTCATATTAATAGTTAGCTCTAGTTTACAGTTTTTGCATGAGCTTTAGCAGGTTAGCATGATGCTAAAGGCTAATTTACATCAGCATCAAGATGCCAATTAGGTTCTTACACAAATGTTTAGTTAGTTAGTGAGTTAGTTAGTTAGTCTAAAGCACATTTATAGCTAATTAAATTGTCATCTTACTTTAATAATGTATATATATATATATTTTATTAAATTATAGTTTTATTATTTTTAGTTTGTCGATTAGAGCTAAAATAATTTTAGTCGACTTAAAGTATTTGTACTTAAATTATGTATCTGTAGTTGGTGTCTCTATGTACAACATTTAACTAACAAACCAACTTACAGTACTAACTAGTTATTTAAACTAACTAACTAGGGATGAATTTTGTTCTGAGGCTGTTGATAATTTGGTAGTGTCTCCTCTTTTTTAGCTAGCGGCTAGTTAGCACATGGTATGCTAACAAGTCAAGAGCATAAAGAAAACTGGAAAATTAACCCAAAATAATTTTGTTTTCGCTCATTGTGAAACAACATTTTATTCTATTTATTTATGTTGGAAAAAAAACGTTTTAAAACAAAAAAAACATTGCGACAAAGTGACGGAAACACTATGTTTTCAGTCATTTTATAAATTAGCTTTTCCATGAACTTTAGTAGGTTAGCATGATGCTAAATGCTAACGTACGTCAGCATCAAGATGTTAATTACTTTCTTACACAAATGTTAAGTTAGTGCTTTTTTTAAGCACATTTATATCTAATTAAATTGCCATTTTACTTTAATTATTTAGTTATAGTTTCATTTCTTTTATTTTGTATCGACTTAAAATGACTTTAACGGAAACTATTACTACTATATATAAAATTGGTATGTCTCTATTTACAACATTTAACTACAAAACAAAACTTTAACTAACTAACGAGTGATGAATTTTGTTGTGAGGCCGTTGATAGTTTGGTAGCATTTCCTCTTTTTTAGCCAATGGCTAGTTAGCACCTGGTAAGCTAACATGAAGTCAAAAACGTCAAGAAAACTGTGGAAATTGAACCCAAAGAAACTTTGCATTTCATTCTATTTAATTAAGTTGGAAAAAACATTGGAACAAAGTGACGTCATTAATTGTTATAAATGTACTTTATAGTTTGTGCATGAACTATAGCATTAGCAGGTTAGCATGATGCTAAATGCTAATTACATCAGCATCAGAATGCTAATTAGCTTCTTACACAAATGTTGTGTTAGTTAATGAGTCAGTCAGTTAGTTAGTTAGTTAGTTAGTTAGTTAGTTAGTTAGTTAGTTAGTTAGTTAGTTAGTTAGTTAGTTAGTTAGTTAGTTAGTCAGTTAGTTAGTTAATCAGTCAGTCAGTCAATCAGTTAGTTAGTTAGTTAGTTAGTCAGTCAGTCAGTCAGTCAGTCAGTCAGTCAGTCAATCAGTTAGTTAGTTAGTTAGTCAGTCAGTCAGTCAGTCAGTCAATCAGTTAGTTAGTCAGTTAGTTAGTTAGTTAGTTCGTTAGTTAGTCAGTTAGTTAGTTAGTTCGTTAGTTAGTTAATCAGTCAGTCAATCAGTTAGTTAGTTAGTTAGTTAGTTAGTTAGTTAGTTAGTTAGTTAGTTAGTTAGTTAGTTAGTTAGTTAGTTAGTCAGTTAGTTAGTTAGTTGGTCAGTTAGTTAGTTTGTTAGTTAGTTAATCAGTCAGTCAGTTAGTTAGTTAGTTAGTTAGTTAGTTAGTTAGTTAGTTAGTTAGTTAGTTAGTTAGTTAGTTAGTTAGTTAGTTAGTTAGTTAGTTAGTTAGTTCGTTAGTTAGTCAGTTAGTTAGTTAGTTAGTTGGTCAGTTAGTTAGTTAGTTAGTTAGTTAGTTGGTCAGTTAGTTAGTTAGTTAGTTCGTTAGTTAGTTAATCAGTCAGTCAGTCAATCAGTTAGTTAGTTAGTTAGTTAGTTAGTTAGTTAGAGGTCAGTCATCAGATGTCTGTGATCTGCCCAGAAACCAAAGCGGTGGAAACACCCAGATTCCTCATCAGCAACAGGCTCAACCAGCAGCAGGGGGGGGGGGGGGGGATGCCTGACTGCTCTCTCTCTGCTGCAGGGGATGATGGGAGGAGGAGGAGGAGGAGGAGGAGGAGGAGGAGGAGGAGGGAACGATGAAGGAGGGTCTGACTCTGACTCTGAATCTGACTCTGATGAGGAATGTTGAAGAGGAACCCGACGGTGAAGCAGCAAGTAGTTTAAATTTAGTCTCTAGCAGCTCACATCTTCATCCACAGCAGCTACTTCCTGTTTACAACCTCAGCAAACACACACACACACTTACACACTTACTGCGCTTTATTTTGAAGGACGCGCCAAAAAGTTTGTTTAGTTTTACACTTTGTTTTGTAAGAGACAAAAATCCTGGATGAGAAAAACAACCAAGTGATGGATACTTAGTGTTATAAATAAATCATTTCCACTTACATAATTTAAGTACAAATAGTTTTAGCTGAAACCATTTTAACCTAGTTGACAAAGTAAAAAGAATAAAACTCAAATTTAGTTTAAAAAATAATATAATTATTTAGCTGTAAATGTGCTCAAAATAGCACTAGTTAGTTAAAGAAAAGTAATCTTTCTGTAGGAGGTTAATTTATAAGTAGAAGTTACATTAAACAATTAGTTAGTTTTACTAACTACTGTAACTAACTAAGCATCCAAAAAAAAAGTGATGTATTTTTTTATTCTGACATATCTTGTATTGCATTGTGAAGATTAAAATAATGTTTGCTAACATGCCTGCCAAATTTCCAATGTTTTATTGGTGCTTTTAACACTACATTAGCATTTAGGGTTAGCATATGTTGCTAACCACTACACACAGAAAAGTTGTCAATAAGCTATTAACAGTCTCACAAACTACATCAATTATTGTCAGGTCTGAGGATGTACACACACACACACACACACACACACACACACACACACACACACACACACAGCGTGAAGGCTGATAACATTACATGACTAATCCAATCAGTGCTTTTCACCCTAAACGACCACTTTTCAATTCAAATTAACACATGAAGAAACCACCCACCCACACACACACACACACACACACACACACACACACCACTGTTGATTTCATCAAACAACAGTCCTTGTCAAACTTATAATCTCCATAAAGTATTTTTTTAAAGTGTAACATCGTTGGTACTTTTATCAATAAACGACACACATGTCGTGTTCCGTGAAGACTTTCCCATCCTGATAGTTTGAGAGTGATGTTATTTATTGGACTGTAACCTTGGAGCTGTTACCGTGGTAACAACCATGCCAACAAAAGGGAGGATTCATTCATTCATTCATTCATTCATAGGAAGAGGAGGAAACACACACACACACACACTGATCTGACCAAAGGACCGCAAGAAAATGCAGTAGTCTACATCTGGAAAGTACTAACTAAGTAAGTAAGTCAGTAACTAACTAACTAACTAACTGACATTCATTTTGGTAAAAAATTAAATGGTTACGTAATATTCAACAGAGAAAGTAATATTTACCATTTAGTGTAGACATATGTTAGCATTTAGCATTAGGCTAACCGATTACCATCTGCTGCTAAGAAGCTAGCAGGTGCTTATTCTTATAATGTTAGAGAAACATTATTTAACTCGCTAACTAACTAATCATTTAGACTGCCAGACAAAAACTATTGCTAAATTCAAACATTAAACAGAGAAATCATTTACATCTTTATACTGACACATATGCTCACCTTTAGCATTAGGCCAATGAAGCTGTGCTAATTGTTAGCATGAGCCTGATACTCCGATCAGAAATAAACATAATTGCATTAAAACATGTTAGTGGATTATCCCCCCCAAACTAGTACATTTAGATATTTTTGTATTTTCATTTTTGATTACTATTTATTATCATTTTTTTCCATTGTGAGATACAGTGCTGCTGTTGTGTTCATGTTCAAAATAAAACTCTTCTTAGAAAATGAAGGGATCATTAGCAGATATACAGCGTTTACTTCACACAGTTTCATCTACACACATATGATACATATCTTCTTCTTTTTATCAAACAATAAGTTTTTCAATTATGTTCTTTGTGGAAAAAGTGCAAATGAAGTGTTTGAATATGATCACCTCAGATTTTTTTATTGTTATAATCCTGATTATTATTATTTTTAGATCTCTCCTGCTGACTAATGCTAACCATTTCTTTCTCCTCTGGTTTGGTTTGAAGCCAAAACGTTTTCACTACTTTTTCAAAACGATTGGAGCATCCCCATACAGCACAGCAAACTGTATGACAAGTTATTAATATTTCTGACTTTGTTAGACATTTATTTAATGAATTTATCTTGGTAAGTGCATAGTAAAAAATCTAATGTCTATTTTTATATATGTATGAATATAATAAATACGTTTTCAATGTGTTCTGTATGGATGTGTGTTTTTTTTTTTTTTAAATTCAAAGCAATATACAATACATATTGTATACAATATACAATACATATTAACACATTTTTAACCAAATTAATGTTGGCCTTAACTACGTATAAAAAAAAGCAGGTAAGCTGTTTACACTAATTATTAATACAAATTTACGTTAGGAATAAAAACTATATATGGAACTAAATAAACATATATTGTATACACACATACATATGCCGTGTACTGTATAAATATTGTAAATCAATGCAGTTATTAACAACAAATGACAGAAAATCCCAGTTATGTCACGAGGAATCAATGGATCTGAATGGCCATAAATTCCAGGACAAATTTTAGTCTTACATGAATCACGTGACGATCAACAACTCTCTCTCTCTATATACGGCTCTGGCTGGAGCTACGTGATGTTTCTGATGTTTCATTCCCGTGTTTTAACATTTTTTGTGCTAATTTTCAACTTGTACATATTAAATAAACTAATCAGCTAACTAAGAGCAAAACCAAATTATTTTCACACGTTCTGCTTTTCATACTATGGTAGCATATCAGGGTAGCATGCGATGCTAATTGGAATGAACATATGAACAGTCTTGACTAAATCAATGATTGTCTACTCTATGAACATCTTTACATCTATGTGTTCTGTATTTTTCATCCCAAAACAACTTCTTCCAAGTGTTTCTGTTTTTATTTCAAAGGATGTTTGGTTTGAGGAAGAGTTTGGATGTTAAAGTCCAGGCTTTAGAATCATTAGTTTCCTGCGAGCAATAACAAATCTGTTAGCGTAGCATTGCGGTCACTCTGTGGACTTTAATGTGAAAGTGCTCTGAGGAAGAGGAGGGGTTTACACACAGTTGGTCATCAAACTTCACAGAAAGGCCATCACATGAAGCTAACATGATGCTAACGTAGAGCTAACATGATGCTAACGTGATGCTAAAATGATGCTAGCGTGAAGCTAATGTGATGCTAACATGATGCTAACGTGAAGCTAATGTGATGCTAATGGGAAGCTAACAGCTGTCAGCGGAGGAGAGGGACAAACTCAGCTACTGCTCCAAAAACACAACTTAAAGATGATATCCAGAGTTTTTGAGAAATGTCTCAATGTCCCGCCCTAAACCGCATCACTTCCTCCTACTGTCTCTGCCAATCTACCAGAAGCCACGCCTCTACTTTTCTGCATTGCATCGTGAACATAACAAGGTCACATTGATATATGTCTATGGCTCAGGTTAGAGCTAAAATCATATTTACATGTTGTGACACGTGGCCTTGATTCTGTGCACAGTTCATCATTCACTTTGATTGACAGACTCATAAACAGGAAGTAGAAGCCTATTGGCTGGGTGCATCGTTTCCATGTGTCTGGTGGTCTATAGGAGGAAGGAGGGGCTTATATACATGAATGTATATGAATGACCACCAGCAGTAGACCATAGTAAAACACTAGTTAGAGATTTCTATGAATTTCAAAATAATGATACATAAACATAGATTTATCAGAAACTCCAGATATCAGCTTTAACCAAAAGATGCTTTTCTGTTTTCAATAAACTCACTAAAATCTGAATAACATTAATTAGATTTTAAAAAATAAACGTATTTAGTATCAATATCTGAGTAGAATAAAAAACCTCTGCTAAACACATTATAAACTAAAGATATGTTTATTAGTGATACTATAAATAAATAAGAACTTATTTTGTCAGATTTGTATTTTTTACAATTTTTTTTTACCTATTCGGTTTTTTTTACATTTATATATGAATTTTTTTTTCATGTTTCTTCAGTTATTACTGTTTACATCGTTTAAAAATATATTTTAGAGATGGATTCCAGTAGAGATGATGATGGTGTGTGTGTGTGTGTGTGTGTGTGTGTGTGTGTGTGTGTGTGTGTGTGTGTGGGTGTGTGTGTGTGTGTGTGCGCGCGCGCTAAGAGAAGGTGAACAAACACTGAAATAAAGTTGTCGTTTTTTTGTTTTTATAGCAGTTTAAGAGTGTTTTCTGTGTGTGTGTGTGTGTGTGTGTGTGTGTGTGTGTGTGTGTGTGTGTGTGTGTGTGTGTGAACCACTGATGGGGGAGGAGGAGAAAAACCGGTTTCCAATGGTGACGATGATTTAAAGCCAACAGTTGTTGTTTCTGTGCCTGCAGCGGCAGCAGCCGTGCGCGCTCCCGACAAGCAGGGTGCGGGCGCGCGCTTCACCTGCTGGAAGCTGAGGGCGCGCGCAAAACAAGAGGAAGCGAGCAACAGCGCCCTCTGCTGGTAGATAGTAAAATAAAACAAATAAAATAAAATAAAAATAATGTCAAATAATTTTGTGAATTATTTTTTTTTTTTTGTGTATTTTGTTTAATGTTCTCATATCTTTAATTAGTATATTTTGTGTCTTTGTTGGTTTTGAACATTTGTTGTCATTTTATGTCATTTTGGTGTTTTTTGTGTCCTTTGAGACGTTCTTGTACTTTGGTGTATTTATGTTGTTAATTCATTGAAATAAAACAAAAACTTCCAAAGTATTTACATTTTCATCTGGAAATAAAAAATAAGATTAAACTCATGAATAATAAATAAATAAAAAACTAATAAAATAAACCATCTATTTGTTGAAAGGTAGAAAATATAATTTTAGCTGTAATTTTTAATCACTAAAAAATACAATTAAAAAACATTTGCTGTCAAACTTTACTGGGAAACTATTGCTTTAAAAGTAAAAAACCAAACAGAGCAAACATTGTACTTTTGTTGTTTTGTGTGTTTTTATACGTTTTGTGTTGTTGTGTTTTCAGAAATGATTTTCACAGAGACAATGTGTGGTTTTATAATGCTTTTATTGTTTAGTTCACAGGTTAAAGCGTTAATAAATGGAAAGGTTTAAAGAATAAAATCAGGTTTTAATGAATGAATGAAAACTTTCAGATACTGAGACATAAACACTGACGTCTGTTTTACTTTGATTTTGTTTCTCAAACAGTTTAAAAACACAACGTCCTTCATACTTAAAAACTAAATGTAGTTCAGCTTTACCTTTACTTTGAAAATCACACATTTTATCCAAGTATCTCAGGCTTTAGTCCTTGATTCAAAACAAATACACTTTTGTGAGCAAATTCATATTTCCTTTGATTTTTAAAAAAATCACTTTTCCGTTCAATATAAAACAATTAAAATTATATTTTTCTATCGACAGACTTGTATTTAATTATGTGCCTTGTTTTTGTTTTATTTAAATATTTGACTAATTTAAACTTTTATTATTCAATCCAATAGAAAGATTTTTATTCAGTTCTTCATTTTCTTTATTTTATACATGAAAAAATTAATAGCTGTGTTTTCAAAATTAAAGTAAAACTTTTGCAAGCTAAACAATAGTGCAGAAGTACAAAAATTAAGGATTCAATTTTATTTTTCAGTAAATTTTCAAAGTCATCAAATCAAATTAATAATAACATACATAAATGTTTCAGTTAAAAAACTTTGTAAATGAGAGATTTAGTTAAATTCCAATTTTTTTATTTATTATTAAATTTAGCATATATTCACTTGTTAGCATTAATATTAATATTTCTAAAATGTTTTCGTTTTATACTGAAGTTGATCAATTATTGTAAAAATGTAAATTGTTTAGTTGTTTTTTCAGAGTTTTATTTTAGAATTATAGCCTCTGTCTGAATGAATATTTGATTATTTTGATTTCAAAATAAAAGCAGAAAGAAAGATGAACTTCAGTAGTTCGGCTCCTCTGATTGGACGAGGGGATTAATGCACCATGAGTTTACTGAAACCCCAAACCTGGAAAACACACACATACAAACAAATCAGAAAAAAACTTTATATAGTTTTACTCACTAAATCAACACTTTCCTCTGAAAACTAAAAACTAAACTATAAATCAACTTGCTGTCATAATTAACCCAAAAAAAACTGATAGTAAAAGTAAAAAATAAACTGCTTATGTACTTTTTTTTTACAACATAGATAATGTCATTTTATTCATGTGTTTATCGACTAAAGTAAGACAAAATTATCTACTAATATTTTAACATCTTAAAAACTAAAACTAAAATAACTTTGTAATTTTAGTCTTGAAAATAAACTAATTAAAATGTATTATTTATTTATTACATTGTATATTTATTTATAATTTATTTATTGAAATTTATATAAAGTGATTTTACTCAAAGATTGTTCAGTAAAATAGGACAAAATTATTTATTTCAAAATAATTTTATATGTATTCATATATATATGATGATGATGATGAAGATGAAGGTCTTACGTGTGCGATGGCGCTGCAGTAAAGCAGTGACAGGATGTAACGTTCTCCTGGAAGACGAGGAAGGATTTCCTCGGTCCAGGTGATCTCACCTAGAGAAGGGATCTCCCTGAAAGGAACCACATGTTTCATATATGCTTTAGACCAATCAGAGAGCTCCACTGATCGCTCCAGAGTTTAGACCAATCAGAGAGTGCGTTAGTCTCACTGATAGAAGCGATGCTTCAGAGGAGTGATTCCTGCTCCTTCTATGTAGAGGAAGACGTTCTTCAGAGGGAATTGGAACGGGTTAGTGAACTTCACCTTCACGATGTCTTTGTGGCCCACAAACAAGTACTCAGGCACCTGAGGAAGAGGAAGAGGAAGAGAGGAGAGGAGGAGGAGGAAGAGGAAGAAGAGGAGAGGAGGAGGAAGAGGAAGAAGAGGAAGAAGAGGAGAGGAGGAGGAAGAGGAAGAAGAGGAAGAAGAGGAGAGGAGGAGGAAGAGGAAGAGAGGAGAGGAGGAGGAAGAGGAAGAAGAGGAGGAGAGGAGAGGAGGAGGAAGAGGAAGAGAGGAGGAGGAAGAGGAGGAAGAGGAAGTGAAGTGTTTTACTGTTCATACAGTTAGCATCATTAGCATCGTCGGTCTATGATCTGTGTGTAAAATCAATGGTGAACAAGTGACGTTTAGTGAGTGAAAGTGTTCATACACACAATGCTAATTCCATTAGCCTGTTAATAAGATTTCCTATTATAAGTTAGCATTGAGCTAACCAATCTTTTTCTATTTTTACATTGGTGTTTTTTTGCTACATTGAGGAATTAAAGTAATCAACTAAAGACGTGGAAAAACTGTTTATTATCATTTTCTAAACTTACAGAGAACACATGGAATGGAAAGAAAAAACCTGCGTGTGTCGAGATCACTAAATATTATTATTATTATTATTATTATTAGGTCTATAAGAATCATAGAGTTTAGAGGGAATATGAAACTGCCACTGCACAGACTGTCAGAAAAAGCAAAAAAAAAACTGTTTAAAGAAGATAAAATCAAACGTTTTTAACTCTGTCTGCGTTGAGACGAAGCAGGATTTGCTTTGTGTGTTTGTGCGTTTGTTAGTTTGTCTGTTTGTGCGTTAATGTGTTTGTGCGTTACCTCCATTTGCAGCTCTGGGGGCACCAGTGAGATGACCTTGATGTCGTTGATGGTTTCATCCTGGTACTTAGCGATGACGGTGAGTTCCAGGCTGAGCGCTGAGCCCAGGTGAGGGAAATACTCCTGAGACGTGACCTTCAGAGGAACGCTCCGCTCTGCAACGCACAACGTTCACAACACAACCACAAACTCACACGTGCTTAAATACTACATTTAAGACAACAAAGGCAAATGTGTGAAATCAAAAATAATTTTCCATCAATGAAGACGAATTCTGCTGAAGAAGAAAAATTAACTGAAATAAACAAAACAAAAACCTAATTTATGCCACGACATGTTTTTCACAATCAGATTTAAAAAAGTCGGAGGAAAATCTAATTTTGTGAAGACTAATTCGGCATTAAAAAAAATGAAGTTGTCCAAAACAACTGTGAGAAAAAATATAATTCTGCACAAAAAAAATCAAAGATGATTGTCAGTGAAAAAAAAAAAAAAGGTGCAATCTAAAATAAATTTAAAGTAAGAAATAAAAAACTATTTCTGTGGTTTTTTAGGGAAATAGTATTAAATAAATAAATGAATCAATGGTTGGTGGAATGTCGGTCAGAGGTTATTTGGTGGTTATTTGGCGCTTGGCTCACGCTGCTTGGGCGGTACGGTGACAGAGAAGTTTTCGTCCTTAAAGTGACTGTCGATCACTCCCGTGTAGAAAACCACAGACACCTGAAGTTGGGCGGTGATGGTACATTCCTGATTGCCCAGGTTTTCAAACACCACCACCACGATGGCGTCATTACCCACAATGCACTGCAACACAGAGAGAGAACAGAACAGTTGAATCTAATCTTGTAGGCCAGCGGTGACTCAGCAGAAACGTGTTTGTTACCGGTTCAGCGTCGATACGAACGGTGACGTTAAAAACAGGCGTAACAGAATGATCTCTCTCACAACCAAACTTCTCAGCTCGCTCCATGGTCGCCATGTCCTGTGGAGTTCCTGTGAAAATACCATCAATAGTTCCAGAAGTTACAGAGAAAGAAAAGCCTAAAGTATTTTATTTCATGTATCAGACACTTCTGCTTTATTTGAATCTATGAAATTATTTCAACACACAATAAAGGAGAATAACTAAGTGAGAACTTGTAAATGTGGAGGCTAAGGTTACCTTCTCTGTACTTGTAGTTGTGTGTGACGTCCACGGCTTGGATGCTTCCCACAGCTTTGGTCAGAATTCGTTTTCCTACGTGAGTCGTATCGATTCTGAAAACCTTCATTTCGCCGTATTTGTCTCGTTTAAAGAAGACCACGTCACTGTTCACCTGGCACACAATAATGTTCAGCCGTCAGTGGTGTATGCTAGGCTACCAGCTAAATGCTAGCATCTGCTTATTATTAAATAATCTAAGATTTCTTTTAGCTTTTAGTGAAAAACTGTGTTTTTAAACTGCTTTTTTGTTTTATTTTCCTGCTACACGTTTGGCTTCACTAATGGTTATACTTCAAATAATAAATACATTTATTTATTTCCAAAATATCAAATAATCCTAATATAACTTTGATAATGAAAAAATAATAATGAATTTTATTCATCTGAATCAGTTCATTCACATTTTCAAATTAGTTTATTGAAATAAAATAAAAGTTTTCATTAAACCTTTGTTTCATTTAAATTTTTTTTTAATTTTAAAATTTTTCGTTAAATTTATTTGAGAATTTAAATCTCTTCCTGGTTTTTAGTCGTCGTCAGTGGATGTTAGGCTGTCGTAACAACTTAGGTCATAAATAAATAAATAAATAAATAAATAAATAATAGTTTTTTCTTTCCCACCTTCTTCATGTATTGGTTTTCCAAATTATTATTATTATTATGTAAAAAAAAATAATCTAAACTTGTTTTAAAAAACGAAATAAAATAAAATAATATATGAACCTGAAGGAGAGAAAAAGGCAGACGTTTGTCTCATTATTATATATTTTGCTCAACAGAAACACATGCACGCGTTCCTTCATCGTCCAAACATAGAATAAATAAATAAATAAGTTTTCTGCTAATATCACCTCAGCAAAGACGAAGCCGGTGTCGTATGGGTAGCACACCTCTCCTTCTTTGACGGCCACCACTGAGGCTGGACCACAGCAGTAGTAACCTTTAAACACACACAGAGAGCTAGTTAATCACATGATGGTAGTTGACTATTGACTAGTTGACTAGTCCCTACCTGAGCTGAGTTCCTGGGGGGTGGAGTCTACCACCTGCCATCCTCCATAACGATCAGCTATGTCGTCTCGTTTGATGAACACTTCGTTCCAGCAGTGGTAGTTCCTGAAAGTTGGTCCTTCTTATTTATTTGGTTCTCACAAAGACAGCCGAGGGGATAATATCATAAACAATAAAAACATAAAACTCGGTTTGAATCTTTTTCTGAAGATCTTTTCAACTCTTTCAGCTGATTTATTGTAATTCTTTACCTCATGGAGCTCATATTATCACCAGGGCCAGGACAGATTCCCCTGATCTGGATCAATATATTTCTTGGTTTGTAAATGACCGATCTTTATGAAATTCTCCCACCAAGTTTCATCCAGATTGTGCATTTGATGGAGAATATACTAAAAAATGGGCGTGTCCATACATCGTGACCAACTCTATGGTTATTAATGGGGATATACAGTACATTTCTTCCAAGAGTGAATGGTTCTAGTATTATGATCAGGATCATTGATCCAGATAACTGACAATATCTGGAAAAGAGGAGATTTGGATCTTGGAGTTTGACTCTCTGCTAATATTTCCACTACACACCTCTCGCTTCACTTTAAAATGCAAATCGTCAAGTCATTGTTTGAATGTAGTTGGGTTGGGTTTTAAATGAATAACTAAGTTTTTCTCTGTAAATGATTTCTGATTGTATTAAAATTATCTTCATTATATTCAGTAATTATTTGATGCTTTCCAATGATGTGAATAAATGAGCGAAAAATACCAGATGGAGTCCTTGGTACGGCGTCGGTCTGGGGTCCCATCAGGCTTGAAGATAAGGTCTGTCTTCAGGTTGCCCGTGTTGTCGTGGGCTGAGTTGAAGTTGGAGATGACCCTGGCCGGGATGCCGAGGCATCGGAGAACTGCAGAGGGAGAGGAGAAACTTAGTTTAGATCAAAAAGTCTACAACAACTAGAAAGTCCACCTCTATGCTGACGATTCCTTTGAATTCACACGTGACCTGTGCCCATTCGAGGCTGTGATGTTATGGCTGATTAGATTATAAAGCTGTATTTGAGTCTTTAAGCGGTTTCAAAGTGGGTTTGAGTCCATTTCAGGCAACTTTCATTGTTTCTGGTTAAACATTGTTGGTATGAGCTTTCTTTTCTTCACTTTTCAGTGCGTTTCTTTCTGCTCCACCTCTGACTTTTGAATCATCACGTCAGTGATAGAACCATATTGACATCATGCTGTGAAGTGCAACGCCTTAGCTTTAAAAAATTGTTAGTGACAGACGGTGATACAGTCATTTAGAGTCAACCTCTATGCTGATGATACCTTTATAATCATTCACTTTGTCTTCTGTACATCTCTGGTATTAATCTAACCCTTAATTATGATGAATTTGTTGTCTGACTGGCCACTTAATATTACATATTAAGTATATATTATAAATGACCCTTTTTAAGTTCAGCTTTTCAGTTATTTTATTAAAAATAGTCTCAAATTGTTGCCTTTTTTTCACCTGTGATTTGGATTGAATTCATGTTGTATAGCGTGTCATTCTTAATGTGTGTGTGTGTGTGTGTGTGTTCTTACAGGTGTTAAACACTCCAGCGAACACCCAGCACTGGGCGTAGCAGACAGGGATGCGGGTGTTGGCGTACTGCAGCAGGATTTTGATGCTTCCCGTCCAGGCCGTGGGGGCCGTCCCCATGGAGTAGTCGTCGCTCCAGTTCCCCACCAGAACACCGTCGTCATCTTGGGAGTTAATCTTTTAACAGAACGAGGCGTTACTTTGGTTCTTATACCATGTGACCCCCACCTGACTGAACTCACCATGGCCGAACCCTTCCTCACCACCTTGATGACTTTCCCGCGGTCAGAAATGGGCATTTTGGAAGCATCCAGGATGAAAATGCAGGCGTTCAGAATGCCTTCCTCAAACTGCAGGAAGAGAAAAACACTGTTTCACACATGTATGTAAACCCAAAATAATCTAATTTAACTCATTTAGTTTTTAAATAAATATTTTTGAACTACAAAAAAATTTGAGCTTTAACTTCCAAAACTGTCAACCTGAACTACAATAACAAAACATCTGGACTTTCTGTATAAAATCTGCACTAATGTGTTAGAAAACATCATCGTACGAAGAGTCAAAAATGTAAAACAATTGTGTCTTAAGTCTGAATAATCGGAGATGTTTACTTGACGTAATACATACAGTATTAACTGCACTTAAACCTAAAAACCTAAAAAAGGAAAAGTGTGATTTAGTGATGCTCGTTCCTTTTTTAGTTTTTTTGAACAAATATTTATTTAAAAACATTCACTGATATTAAGTTTTCTAGTAATTACTAATATGACGAATGTCAGAGAAATGCTAAGCTGCCACTCAGTTGAATTTAACATGTTGCCATGGTAACATTGGCAACTACTCCCGACCAATGAAAGGCATCCAGCGGACCAATGAATGACCACCACTGTTGCTATGGATACAAAACAAATGCTTTGAAAGAGTCGGATGGTTCGTTGTTTAATGAAATCTTTCCCTAAGTTTTGATTCAAATATTATAACAATCACTGTTGGTAAAAGCAGGTGAATCGAACCTGTCCATAAATCCAGTGACGCTGCGATATGAAACCATAGGAGCCCTGGTACATCACGCCATAGTCGTTGAGGACGTACTCCTTCCTCTCGTCCTGATCAGCCAGATACACGGCGTCCTCTGCACAACAGGAAGTAAAACTTTATCAACACACACCACATTGACCTTCAAACGTTTTCTAACTTCAACTTAAACAAACTTCCATTGTCTTTACGTTATTTTTAGTTCCTTAAATATCTTTTAAAGACATTTTCCTGCTTTTTTCTTTACAGACATTTAACGTCTCCATGCCTTTATTTAGTCTATTTTCATTGAATCTCCCTCTTTAAAGTTTTTAGATCTTATCTTTGGTGACTTAAAAATCTGTGCATCACAAAAACCAAAACCAAATCAAATAAAACAAATAAACAGTGGTAAAACAAAATGTGTTTTCTTGATTTGATTTTGAAACGTAACCATACATAGATTCTTAAAGTTTCTTTAAAGTCACAATTGTGTTTTTTTCATTTTAACTTCGTCTTTAAGTCTTTCAACGTTTCTCAAAAAGCTTTAAAAAGACTTTCTTTGTCTCCACTTTGTTTTTACAATTCTTTAAAAATATTTACAGATGACTTTACTTTCTACAGTATTTTAACTCCAACTTTAA